>NC_135566.1:13437500-13675000 GCF_964340395.1 Glandiceps talaboti | reverse complement strand
TATATATATATATATATATATATATATATATATATATATATATATATATATATATATATATATATATATATATATATATATATATATTCCACCGGGAGTATACCGCTGGAGTTTCCTAGTGGATTAAATATGCATGTACATGATTATATCTTTTGTGACTGACTCGAATTTCTTAATCAATTTTGAAAGAGATTGTTGAGACAATTAAGTGGATACACAGCATGTGTAATATTCATCTGTTAATGTGTGAATTGCGCGCTATAGAGAGTGAAGTAAAGTAGATCCACTTTGTTAAATTGTAGTACGTTTACAAACACATAAAGCCAAATATTGTCTTTAGTTTAAATTTAAACATTGGACGGATGAATAGACTTTCTTGTTGATGAGTGACTGTTAACAAAATGAGTGTTTTACAGTATTACGGTATTGCGGGCCATTGAAACAGAAATTCGTATATTTGCTGCTAGAACAAATCTCATTCGCTTGCTAATGGGTACCATAGTTCCATTACAGTTTTAGATCAAATATGTTCCCGAAGTGTTCATGCATTCTTTTCTTTTTATTTGGTCGGCAGAAAACCTGACACCTTATAACACACGATCCACTGATACGATTGTGCAGGACAATCATGTCACTCTGGCAATAGTATCGTAGATTGGAAGAATATATATATATGGTATCATTTGTAACATTGTGTATTTAGCTGAGCTGTGTGTACTCCTCTATGTAAAGAAAACATGAACACATTTCTTGCACTCGGCTTTTGACAACCTATATTAAGTATACAACGTCATTTATTTAGGAAACGAGCAGAATTTACAGGGGGTGGGGTGGCTGAGGAGAAATATTTAGGTCAAAAATAAATTCGCCCCCCCCCCCCCTTCGCGATCTCACAACATTTCTTTTCACGGCATTCTCTGGCAGTCACCCAACTCATAATAGTATAGGTTTAAAAACTAACTGCGGTGAAGCCGCAAGAAACTTTCCAAATATACAAAGTGACGACTGCTCCTGGGGTAAAAGTTGGTTGAAATAATTAGCAAAATATATCGTGACCCTCCTTCCCTTCAGACTATTAAAATTTACTAGCCTCCCCTTCGCACCCCCAATATTTGTTCGTGACCCCACATTTCCTCCTCTCCCCCTGTAAATTCTACTTGTTCCCTTATCCATCAATTTCTATCCTGTTATCTGAGTATTACTAAAGGCAGCAGTATCAAAATCATTCAATAATGGAAGTTAAATAAACTAAAACAAGAGTTTCAATTAATGCATTAAATATTCAATATATGTATAATCATAAAAGTGTGCTACATTTTAATATATTCATTTTTATATGCATTGAATCATAAAAAATTTACAGGGTTGCTCCTGGTGATACGTTAAACATCGATGCTTTAAAACAGTGCCGGAGAAATATGCTCGAGATCAAATTTCAATTTTATCGACTACCTCCTACGTTTTATCATGCTGCAATACATTCGAACGTGAAAATCGTGTAAATTGTACAGGTTAGTCACTACAATTGGGTAAAACTGAAGTAAATTACTTTCTCTATGTGCTACACTCGTTATAGCATTCATATCAAGTGTAAAAGCATACTGTTTCAATTGGTTTATTTACAAACCTAACATGTGACCTTTCTAATGTGATCAATTAGCAAATGAAACAGGATACTTTTACACGTGATGTGGATACAATAAACGATTGTGGTGCATACGGAGAACACTTTACTTTGTTATGGGTTGTAGTATCATCCAGATGTAAAAGATAATGGTACTGAAAAGACATGTTTATTGTCTTTCAAATCACACCTTATTTGAAACAATAGAATTAAAGCAGTGTTTTACTAGATAATAGTGTTTTTGATAATGTACATTGTTATAAACCCTCGTTTGCCCCTTCTATATATTCAACATGTGTTGTATTAAGACATTACACTTTATAGAAATGTTTTGTTTGCTCTTGTTTTTATTTTTGTTTGTATGTTTGATGTTATATGTATCTATTACTGTATATGTAAACCCTGGGCCACAAACCCGACTAGTTTAAACAAACTTTTAGTCCAGCGAAACTCATTTTTGATTTACTTTCCATTGCCAATGTATTTGCTTAACTAATTCCTTTTCCTCACTTGATATGTCAATTTTCTGTTCTTTTCGCTTCTGGTAAATAAATATGTATGTATATACGTGAAAACCCCTCCCGGAAACCCCTCAGGTTCAAATTCTCCATTGTCCGGTATTCCCCATCTGTAATTAGAACCAGTGTTTTCGATGCATCGTATGATAGATTGAATCATCAAAAAGACGGCATCATATTGATGTTTGTCAATTAAAATGAACAAGTTTATCTCATCTATATAAGAACTTTGTCTCGATTTACACGATTATTTCTCTTTGTTATAATCCCATCGGAAACTTGGATTGAATAACTACTTCCGTGGGATATCATGATCGACACCTTCTCTATAGCCTGTGATCGGAGTGGCGCCAAAGTCCTTATACGGATTTTGGCGCCATTATGTAAACATGGTTTTCTAAAGTCATATCACCAGTGTTGGATAACGAGATAACAATATTGAAAACGAGTAAGGTAGTTTTGTGTTAATCAGTTTATACAGTAAAAAAAGTAGTTTGCTGATATTTAAAGATTTAATTTCGAAGTCGTTATGAGTTCACCAAACTGAGGTACAAAATTGCATTATTACCATATCTTCTGTGATTGTTCCCCATTGTCCGTAAATCAAATTTGCAGGCATGATTGAAGTCGTACCGATGATAAAGTCAGTTTGTATATTCAGCCAATCATTTGTTTGGAGATATATCCCTACGCTGATGATACCACGGTGTGTTTGACAAAATGTGCTGGCGATTTATTGCAATCACGTAGACTACTCAACATTAGAAATTGTACGTAAATTTCTTTTAGTTTCTTGATTTTGATAACGGTATTTCTTATGTGAGGAAAGATATAATTATTGCCACTGGGGCGTATGTTTTTTATTTAGGATCTTCTGGTTTTTTTCTTTATTTTCTTTCACTTTTGTATCACCAATTCAGGATAGGATAAGACAATTTACCATGTTCTTTGCGTGCTAAAAGATCACACTGAAATAGAACGTCGTGTTGCTTGACACAATCTATCTAACAATGTTACATTTTGTCTACTTTGTCAAATATCTTGATACAAATAGCTACATATATTTTATCGTCTGGGTTTGACATCAACTTAAGTTGAATGGTTACATTTGATTCTTTTAAGGTGCAATTCAAAGAAAATGTAACAAATTTAATAATGGCGGGAATCTTGTCGCGCCAGACGATATTTTTTTTAGTACAGTAAGATTTTTGTGGATATCTGTTTCAGGTTCCCTGGCATATATTATATCATTATTGAAATCTATTGTACAAAAAGCGATACTTATCTCTCAGCTATTTTATGTCACAAACAATTTCTCATTTTGCAGTACAAATGCATGTTACTTTTCATTATACGTGCGATGACAATACGATACGTCGAACAATTGAACCAGTCCATCACTATGTGAAGGACGTTTCTTTAAAAAAAATCGACATACTTCTACAGTTTGACGACTCGTCTCAACCAACATCATGTTATGTAAATAATACAGGACGAACCCCCACAATTATCAAAATTGATATTTTAGGAATTATTAATGTCACTCAGCTTTAATTTGGTTAATTCGTGATGGGTGAACGAAATACGGCATCATGTTTCGACCTTTAAATTTCCATAATAATTCATAACAATATGGGCAGGATATTAATCGCGTTAATAGTTCCAGCAAGAGTTGCATTATGTATAGACATTTTGCCACTGGGTATAGGTCTTCATACCTTATGTAATAATTCATACAGGTTTGTATATTTGAGTAACGACGCGGCAAGGATGTATAAGTCGAGTATGAATTAAAGATGCCACAGGTTATATCAGGAAGACCAGAATTGTAAGGATTAAGTTTAACTTTGGATCAGAAAGTGAGAATTGTTAACCCATCACGATATATATGATGTTATAAACCTGCGATGATTATTACCTATTGCAAACCACCATTGCGTGCGAAAACATCTGAGAGATTAGTTGCATTCCAAGAACGAGAAAGCAAACGAACGAATCTATATATTAATATATAAAAGTACTTATGTGCTGAAGGTTTTCTGATCTGAATAAATCATGGCGGGATGCTTTTAAAGCGACATCGGTTACCATTCAATATATCGATGATGATCGGTACCTACTCATGCAGTGAAGTACATACATATTTGGAGTCAGTTGCAAATAATGCATTACACAAAATGTTTACATGGGTAATATTAATCTGGAATTGATTAAAGCAAAATTAATGTAAGCACTTATCATTGAATGGGGTCGTTACCCTTTAATAGTCCAGTGCTGAGTTGGATAAAATCCAGACCTGAGAAACAGTTGTGTAGCAAAACTATAGTAAAAGAAGTTGTTCTGTTCATTTTATTAAAGGTTTGGTAATGCAATGTCAATGAAAATGAAAAATGCTTTTTATCAGTATTTTTCTAGCAAAGTATTGACTCATAAATAGTATTTGATAAAATTATTGTCATAATTTGATATTATTGGTACCGGGAATATTCATACCTACTTTTATACAATTGCCATTTAATTGGATTTTATGTAAATCCGATCTATATGCATATCATTTACATTCATTAAAAAAATCTCAATTACTCTGGCTTGAAAACATCGTTACCGTCTTCATTGTCTTTTCACAGAAACTGGAGGAAACATGTAACCGCATTGGTAAACTCCAAACTGTTGGCTCTACCTTTCCAGAGGGCGCTGCTGCAATATCTGATTTTGTTTGTAATATGCATCAAGGACGCAACCATGAACACAACGCCTAACTCTACATCATCACCACCAGTATTCAAATCGGTCCATTCGTCATCTTGGACATGGATAGACATTGCATTACTGAATATCGGCATAGCTGGCTTTGTTGGTAATTTCTTCGTCTGCGTCGTATTTCTGTCTATAAAGAAACTGAGAACGATAACAAACTGTTTCATAGTCAGTCTCGCCATAGCTGATCTGATTTCATCTTTGATGTTTTTCGTCAAAGTTATCAAGATCCCCATTGGTGATGGTATTGCTGGTAAAGTGTATTGTTCGATGTTTGAATCGGACGCCCTCACATGGATGTGCGTGAAAGCGTCAGTATTCAACTTGATGGCGGTGACAGCAGAGCGACTTCTTGCGATCGTCTATGCTGTCAAACACAAAGTCTATTTCACCAAATTTAAAGCTCGCATCATACTCGCCGGTGTTTGGATAACCGCATTCCTTTGCGAAAGTTTTGCACTATACAGATTTAAATTCGAAGATGGCACTTGCGTTGATGGTTTTCCAAATTACACCTTCAAAAGGTTTGTGGCCATTATAAATTTCTTGGCCACATACCTCATCCCTTTACTATTGCTGCTGGTAGCATACTTCAAGATGTTAAGACATCTAAAGAAACATGCACAAAGTTTATCCAATGATAGCCAAGCAGTTAATGCCCCTGCTAGAAGGTTGTTGCATACTCGACGCAAGATGGTGTCCTTGCTAATTTTCATCAGCGTTCTGTTCAACGTTTGCTGGGCACCTGTGCATATTATATATCTCTCTAATCAATTCAATGCCCCCCTAATTACTTTGGATTCGCCCTATTTCCTTCTCTTTGTAGTCTTGGGCTATTCAAATTCGTGTTATAATCCGTTCGTGTATGCTTTCATGAGTGATCATTTCAGGAAAGGTTTCGTTACAGTTTTCTGTTCCAAAGGCAAAAAAAATGCTGTTGCGGATATTTCAGTGACAGAGAGCGCCAGAGGGAACATGCCATTCCAAAACACCGTTCACCGCTAGATAATATTAACTCGTGCCTTCTTTCTGAAAACTCAAATGTGAGTGTTTGGGTGCAAAACTATACCTTTAACACGGTCAGTATTACTACATTGTAAGATTACATACGGAGAAAACAAGGTGAAAATGGTTGTCGATCGAGATAATGATAAACTGATAAATGAAAACCCAGTTGTAAACTTTTAAATCACCATGCACCGCTATATATGTTATCACATTCGAATGACTTGTGTTTATACGATCGTTCGAAGAAGCTCATTTCTGGTGATATTATATTCATCCAAAATCCATGCCAAGGGTTTCGAAGAAAAGAACTCAAATATTCGCATTTAAACAATTTCAGTTCGTTGTCTGAAACATTACTTCATATCGTATCACGTGCCTTTGTATCAACTGCTGATATATTCTACAATCGGCTGTCTACATAATCATTTGGCATCGGAGTGGGTTTTTTTAACAGATGATTATTATGAAAAATGTGTTAGGTACAATTGTTTTACAAATTGTCGTTTAAATGAAAATATTTAATGTCAGTGGTACTGTAAAACGTTGGTCACAAGGTACATGATGCTAACGTTTCCTATTTTAAACTTTTTACTTTATATGGACCATATATATTAAGTTTCTTGCTTTATTAATGATATCACTTTTAATAATATATATTTATACTGGAATTATATATCTCTAAAATCGGATAAGATATACCATTTTTTTTTTACATATTTGATTATATTTATAAAACATGCATACTTGATAGGGGTAGAGAACCATTTGTGTTTGAATTGCAAATGAAAAAAGGCCAGTATTGGCGGAACATATTCTACAAAATAGACGGAATCGATCGTATGTTGCTGGGAATAAATTTGAATGTTCCCTGAAAAATGAAAATGAAATTCTGGAGTCAAATGCAATTTTACCAATTATGATATTTATAATTATTTTTCAATTTCCATATGGCTTTGATATTCGCAGTTTTGATTGAGTAAGTTTAACTGTGATCATTCAAATGTCTTTATATATAGTAATAATCATTAAAATGTACGCGTTTGCCGTAATTTAAAGTACAAAGTTAGTGATGCTGGGTTGCGTCATCGAAATTAGTTATAAACTTTAAAGTTGTACGAGTAAAAGGAAAAGTTCCCCGTTCAAACAATTGCCAACTATATATTTGCTCTAGAAATATTTTGTATGTTAAATGTTTGAGATTTAAAACATTGTCTTGTATTAGTGATTTTTTTACGTCTGCTGTATGTAAAAGTTTGCACCCTTGGAACATAACAGGAGTTTGCAGACGAATACAACCCGCAATACTCAAGCAAAGCGATTGCATTATGCGCCATTGTCATTTATAGCGCTCCTTTGAAGCCTAAAATGAGATTGTTTTATTTGCTTTAATTACGATATTTCGCATGCAGTCTTTCTCTCAACTTGTAAACAATACCAACTATACTGGTATTATTTTACGGACATTTGCTATTTCGAATAAACATGTTTTAAAAATAACAGAACTCCATGCCGTGCGAGTACCAGTGTGGGTACTTAAGGGTAGTTGCACTCATGCAGTTACAGCTTTCTGCCCACTGTTGCCAACTAACCGAAATCCTGGACTCAAAATTAAAGCAATACATTTTAAAGGGGTCAGTATACCATTTGACTTTTTTACATTTTAATAAAATGTCTCATTTGAATGTTTGCAATGATTAAATTCAAGATGATCGTTACAACTAACTTACTGATGTTATTATTATTACAAATGTAATGATTAGTTGCACTTGCACCAGTGCGCGAGCATACTGTGGGTATATATATACTGCGGTGCAATACATGATAGCATACCTGCATGCAAATGTTATGCAAATGAGGGAGATCGTTCCTTGCACACGTGATCGCACAGTATTATTTTACGGACATTTGCTGTTTCGGATAAACATGTGTTAAAGATAACAGAACTCCATGCCGTGCGACTACCAGTGTGGGTACTTAAGGGTAGTTGCACTCATGCAGTTACAGCTTCCTGCCCACTGTACTAGTGGAAGGAGTGCGAATGAAGAGAACACTGCAAACGCTTATGCAAATACCTCGAATACGCCACACTTAACACTCACGCGTCAAGTGGTTTTGTCACATTATCACCTATAAGTAGAAACGAAATCAGGACAAAAATAGTCATTTTCGTCGAATGTATATTTTATCTGTACCCAAAGGAAATAAAATATATTTGTTGAAAACCACTTGTAATAAAGTTCCTACTTTTTAAATGTTATAATGGGTACCACAGACCATTTGTTAACAGTGTCCACTTTATACCATTTACAGAATATGATATATTTCATTTAATCGACCATTTTGTAAATATCGAGTATGTACACCTTTAACGCCTTTAACATATATTAGTATAATTGATTTTATTTCTGTAAGGATGAAAATAGTTTGTATAGTGAAATGCAATATCGTGGGTGAACGACTTGTTGTAGTGGTATACGATCGTAATAAGAGTGTATAGTATTGACCATAACTATTGATGTTTGCTTCCAATCAACTGCCAGTAATTCTTCTTGGAGTCCGCTCCCTAAAAATATCCCTAAGTCGGTACGAACTCATTTGATTGTTTGTTTATTTATTTATTTGTTTGTTAGTTTGTGTGTTTGTTGGAAAAAGTGAAAATAAAGACACTTGATGAGAGTAGTGGAATGCTGACTATCATTTGAGATATAATGTGATTTGTATGTTTTTTTAACAAACCAGTATATTTTGTGGAAAATTTGGTATTGTTTGAATAAATATTGCATGAAAAAACTTAAATCTCTAGAAAACAAAATGACGTATTTATTTGATTAATCATGCTTTACAGATAACATACCTACCAGACACAACTTTCAAACCGACAGGTGTTGACTCAATCGATGTTCAATTACAACTGAAAGGTTCAGTTTGCGAGCTTCCGATAACATGCACTCGGCTTGGGGAAAACCCTTAGATCTCAGAAAATAGTGACGCATATATTTAAAGCCGTAATTAACAGATAACATACGGACCAGACACAACTTTCGGACCAACTGATCTTGATTAAATCAACGCCCAATCCCAATTGAAAGAATTCGTACTTTGCGACCTTCGATAACCGGCGAATGCTTTGGTACTTCAAAAGAGTAACAACCGGTCTTAACTATTTAGAATTAGAAAATTTGTCCTAGAGAATCTTTTGAACGTAATCAATGATTGAAAATCATCGTCTTTGGAAATGGTTCCTTGTTTTATATAAATTGTTGATGCTTAAGTAGTCGTAGTTCATGCTTTGACTAAAGCCAATATGTCTATTTTAGACCACGTTTTGATCATGAAATGATTCAATGATGTACAAATCGAATCATCATCGCAATGAAAGTGATCTTGAAATAAACCAAATTAACATGCAAACCCAATCGATTTTTATTATTCATGAGAATGCTCTGTTCATGCAGTTACTTAAAAGCGTCGCAATGCGAAACGTTCGATATAAAACAGATGTTTCCAGATTGTTTAAAAGGAACTGGTTGTATCTATATAAAGTCAACAAGTACTTCTGATATTCTATCGAATGTGATTAGTGAATTGTATGATATATGAACATTGCATTCACAACGTCACGTAATCCACCTGAGTTCACTTGAGTCCTTTTCAATTCACTGAAATGTTTTCCTTGCAATAAAAGTTTGCGCAATAATGCGAGAACAAGTATCAAGCTACCGTTTAAGACACTTGTGTCAGTAAAAGTACATACCTACATATCTGCTAAATTATGCATACATCAAGGTACATAGGTAAATATGTACTTAGGCAGTTACGTGTACGTAAATACATACGTACGTACGTACGGACACACATTACATAATACATTTGTACATACATAACACAAGTTTGACATGCATGCATACATACATACATACATGCATGCATACATACATACATACATACATACATACATACATACATACATACATACATACATACATACACACACATACACACATACATACATACATACATACATACATACATACATACATACATACATACATACATACATAAACGTGCACACATACACAACCACTATCTTGCTTGCTTGCCTGCTTGCTCGTTCGCTCGCTCGCTCTCACTCACTCTCACTCACTCACTCACTCACTCACTCACTCATTCACACTCACTCACTCACTCACTCACTCACTCACTCACTCACTCACTCACTCACTCACTCACTCACCCACCCACCCACCCACCCACCCACCCACCCGTCTACTAGTGCCATCATAGCCAGGCCGGAGGTGAATATTAATGACCCTTGGTTATTTTCCTTAATATATACATTTGGTTAATTTAATAATTGATTGAATCTGTTGATTAGCTGAATTAATTTCAACATTTAATCAATCAATCAATCAATCAATCAATCAATCAATCAATCAAAATACAAAGCTGACTTTAAAACGTTTAGCTACTCCTGAAACACATGTATGATATTATTCTCAAAAATACTCTTCATTTAGCTTGAAAATACTCGCCTTCGACTCGTAGTGGCAAGGCACCCATTCACTCGTTCTTTCCATCATCTGAAAGAAGACAAATGGTGGGGAATTAAATAATACATGTTATCATTCTTTGGGTGGCGTTTGGTCGGTTACATTGTATGACAATTTACGGTTAGACCAACCGTTGTAATTTATGGATGTTTCTAGAACCAAACTTGTTCGAATCTACATATGGTATGTATTGATTGGAGTTCGTTCACTATTTCCTATCAAATTGATGTCATCGCCACTGGAATAAAATATACCCAAAGAATTATTTCGCCATTAGCAATAATCGCTTACACTAAAACAACAATGTCATATTGACAACATTAGTTTACTCAACGAATTATCGGTCCAAACACAATGCATACAGACTTCAAGCTATGTCATTCAAAGGATGTCGGCAATCAATTTATTTTAGATCGATGTTGTATTCTGAGTTCGTTACTTATTGAGTTCGCTTTATACCTCCGCCGTTGTTTGGGTACTGGTGTCATTACAATTATAAATAGTGTTTATTTAGTGTTGTTTGTTATTTGCATTGTTGGTAAAATTAATACAGTCATAATAATAACAATTAGGTAATTCTCAAAGCTTATTTGCGTTGCCAAGGTTACACACATCCTCCTTTCATAATGGTATCGTCTGCTCTTCTGGTGCACAACTGTTAATTCAACTTGAACTGGTTGGTTGGTCAATATTTACATATACGAAATGCCAATTCGTCGATAAGTATAAGAAACGTGGCGATACGTGGATACAAGAGCATTCAAATAGACACCAGGGGAAGTACACATTTCTAAGGAACGTAAAGATATGTCACCGTTGTAATCAAACGGCGAGCGTGTGGAGAGTCGTCATTTTAGTTCACTGTTCACGTTAGTTAAAGAAATGGTATTACATTCCTCAAATATGCTGCGTAAATTGCTGACAGTGTCCATTTGGCTGTGTCTGCTACCCTTGAGTATGGGAGGTAAGTTTTGATTTTTCTTGTTCACGACTCATTTTACTTTTTATGTCCTCTGATCATGAGTAAATAATCATTTTACCGGTTTATCGTTGTCAACTCTGTTGGACAGGTAAACAAAAGGCCTGCGTTGAAAAATCTACAGTTACTGTACAAATGATGTTGCCTTGGCTTTTCAATTGTGTGACAGAACAGTCTACACTCAGCCAAATCCAAATGCAAAAGAAACAATTACATACATAAGGTGCTGCGAACCGTGAGGATGCAGAAGCTGATATCAGTTGGAAAGTAAACAAATGAAACCATTAAAATCATCAAGTTTTACTGCAGTGTTAAAGAAAGTCGATGTGTTATCACTTTTCCATGTGATTTGGGAAAGGATCCTGTTGTGTGTGTTGTGTTTCTGTTATTCTTAGGATGGAATTGAAAAGTGTCTATCTCTGTGTTTAGATCCATGCGGATACACCAAGCCAACATTTTTTTTTTTGCAATACAGAGTTTATCAATATTATACTCTAAGTGTCACATATATAGGTATAGCATTTATATCAATGTAGGTTGAAATTTTAAAAAAAATCCATGTCACATTTCAGCTTGTCCTGCAGGGCAGTATGGACGCGGTGGTTATTGCTACAAAGTTGTCACTCCAGGCATATTTGATTATTTCATGTCCCGGATCATGTGTTTGGGTGACGGAGGTGACTTTCCGGTTATAGAGGACGCTGGTCACCAAGCATTCCTGGCCAGCATTGCTACTGCAGGGAATAACTTTTGGGTTGGAGTTTATGACAGTTTGGGTACCTCAATCTACACATGGGTTGATGACCAACTTTTAAGCACCACTGGATATACAAGCTGGGCAACTGGGGAACCATCAGGAGATCGGTGTGTCCTAATGGACCATACACAGAGTTATGATTGGGTAACTTCTGACTGTCTGGCGACAGTACCATACATATGTATGATTCCGGATGCAGGTAATCTGATTATCAATTTTCTCTTAGCGTTCAGGATTTTGCGTTGAGTGTGTGTAATTTATTAATCGTTAGTTCACCTTTTAGCTTAGATATTTACTCTCTTAACACATATTCTTTCGTTGGCAGGGGAGAATAGTCTACTTCTGGTTTCAAGATAGGAAGTACTTCCCATTTTTAAATAGTTGACAATATCGACTTAAAATGTTAGTGGTACGAAAGAAAGCATTAAGTGTATGATAATGTAATCTCGCTTCAATGCCAATACTTGCAGATAACTTGACCTAGAGTAACCACTGAATATCATTTCATGAAAAAGAAATATGTCTATCTGCATGTCCGTTTGCCTGTCTGTCTGTTTATCGCTCTGTTGTCTCTCTATCCATCCTTCTCTCTCCCTTTCTCTCCCCCTCTCTCTCTCTCTCTCTCTCTCTCTCTCTCTCTCTCTCTCTCTCTCTCTCTCTCTCTCTCTCTCTCTCTCTCTCTAACCTATAAAGAGACATTGAAGTAAACTCACACATTCGATTGACTGTTGACTCTCCCTCCCCCTCTCTCTCTCTCTCTCTCTCTCTCTCTCTCTCTCTCTCTCTCTCTCTCTCTCTCTCTCTCTCTCTCTCTCTCTCTCTCTCTCTCTCTCTCGGAAACATGTTAACTTAACAAGGTTTTATGTGTGTATAGAACTTACCGCACTTCCAGAATTCATCTTAACAAAGACCTTTCCATTCATGCCAGTGTTCCAGTCTCTTGGTCTTTTTGTGAGTCTGCACCACCACGACCACAACCACCACCATTTGCAGCAATAGTAGCGCAATTAAGCCTTCTTCTCTTTCTTCCAAACACCCCATACAAGTTTTACTCCTATTTATATACCAATAAATATGTTCATTTTGTTTGGACAGGGGCGACAGCACCGCAGACTACCACCGGACTGGCAACGACCCAACCAACCTCAAACAGCGTTACACCCACACAACCACAAACAACAACACTAACAACCACACAACCACAAACAACAACACTAACAACCACGCAACCACAAACCACACTTGCAACTACACAGCCACAAACAACGACAGTTACAAGTACCCAACCACAAACCACACTCGCAACCACACAGCCACAAACCACACTTGCAACCACACAGCCAGCAACAACGACAGATCAAAGTAGTCAACCACAAACCACACTCGCAGCCACACAGCCTCAAACAACCCCATTTACAAGTACTCAACCTCCAACCACAGTAGAAGTACCTTCTCCAACAGCGGTAATCAGCGACGAGACCACCAAGATCATCACATCAACATCAGTAACGCTGAAAGCTGATACTTTGTTAGATCAAATAATTCGCAACTTACCATCGTATCTATTTTCATCAATCTTACTTACAATTGCATCAGCACTTGTCATTTTGGATATATGCCTACTTGCTGGCAGACGGCGCAAACGAAACAAAGAGAACGAGAAGGAACAAAGTACCACGTGTTGATCTGGGGAAAATGTAATGGCTCTGGCTCCAATTACAGAAAATTCATCACACAGAAATTAGTTTGGCTTGAAAATACATTAATTACACACATTGAAATATTTCCTGAGAAATTTAAAGTATTATTTATGCATTTCCACTATGGTGTAAATCATACAACTACTTTTGAAGTATACTTATAGTGACGAGGGTACTAACACAACGGGAGTTTTCAATTTGAATTACTCTAATATAACGATTCTTGAAGATGGTGACATAAGCTCGCTGATACTAGTAATTGGCAAAGTTTATATTGCGTAATATCCATACTACCATCGTTGCGATACTACAGTACAACATGGAATTACACAGTTCTGTTTATTTATTTGTGTCACGGATTGAAATGCAATTTTTATCGGTAATTAGATTCAGAAATGTTCATGTTTTTGTTTAAAGTATGCTACCTTGGGAAACTAGTCTGTTTATTGCACTGTCACAGTCGAGATACATTGTACCTCCTAGCCTTCGTTTTCTCCGCCTGTCGTCATTATATTGTCAAAGCTGATAATAACGATTGAACATTTCGCCCAATAGCCTGGTTGAACACAGTGTGCAGTCACTTCTACCACCACAACTAGTCAGACTGTCATTATTTGAATGAATCAGTATGTAAATATAAACACATTACGCTATGTGAGGCAAAGGCAAAACGTGAAGTAAACATGTGTTAATTTAAATATTATTTACATAATAATTATGGTTATGTAAATTTAACTGTATGGGGTGCTGAATAACGACTTTTGAGGAATGAGGCTACCAAAATCATTTGAAAATGTTCTCAAGACAAGCAGAGAATACGAAGGCTAGGATATACGACAAGGTAATGATGTATTCAACAGTGCAATAGACAGTCTACTGAGAAGCCAGTAGGTTCCAAAGTTGTAAATTTGAAGTTTAACTCAGCCTGTCTCCTTTTATTCATGGACTCGAATCTAAGCATATAGCTAGAAAGTTAGACCAAATTTGTTCTGGGATTTGAACAACGAGATGTCGAATTTGACGTAATTTAGGTTAGGAACATTACCTTTCCAGGGCCGGGAAAGGCTTTGGAAATTACCATGCAAACAGTTGTTAACGAAACGTGACTTTGTAGCATATTGTTTTCATTGTATTAAACATTACATTCATTATATATTTTTTCTCTCTAAGAACATTACATAAAAGCGATTATACTACAGGATAAATTGAAAACTGTATATTGTTTTGAAATGTCACACCATTTAACTCTGAGTCACTACAATACAAACTCGTGATAATATTGTCAGTACGTGGTCAGCTGTATAGGATGCAACTGGACTCTCTTGTTTATCATAGTTTGTCAAATCGACATAATTAAATCGGTATCAATACTGAATAAAGATGAGCTGACAAATAATTCAAAGAAATTTCCTTAAAGTGGTAATTATTTCACATTAATGGTTCAGTGCAGTGTGTGTGTGACGTTCACTCAACACGCTGTTGAGGTGAATGAAGCAATTCACCCTCATAGTGTTTGTTAAAAGTACGTTAACTTTATGAGTAGGCCTAACGTGAACATTATTGAATTTCTGCTCAGTTTTCTTCGAAAACAGTCTCTTGTTTGTTGTCCGTATCCCCTTACTCAAACATAGCATTAGTTACGTAGATGTGACTAAAATCCTGTTTAATGAAAAATTTCTGCTTTCCAAACAATGTCAACAATTGAAGCAAGGCAGAGTTTGTGTAGTTTTAAAGTGTCTGCTAGTAAATTCGACCACTCTTGCGACGTGCGTTATAAGCATTCATAGTTTTGGGTTCATAAATTAGAAGCCGTCACACCCCCATTTTTTGGAATAGTATCGTCTATCCCAACTATTACTCTAACAAAAGGGGATCAATTTTGATTTACGTATTATGGTCAATGTTGAACACGGATTCGTCAAAAACAAATCAGATAAAAGGCGATATGATACACCTCATGTAAATATATGCAAAGCGTAGATTTTCAAGGAGTGTGGAAAAACATTCTCTTCATGTAATTTTGCAGTCGTACAGAAAGAACATTCCATTATACACTACAAGTACATGAAATGCAATCGTTCTGGATTTTACTCTGCCTTATACCATTCTGTAGAGGAGGTAAGTTTTTCATATTGACTTCTTTGCTGCTTGCATTTATTTAAGAAGGGTGAAACTCAGCGGCGTTTTTTTTTACCAAATAAGATTTCTACCACATAGTAATTAAACGTGGTATATTTACAAACACATCAAATATTTTCCACTTTCAAGTCATGAAAAATCTGTATAACAAGGCATAGTATTGACTTAAAGTTTCAGTGGCCATGTGATGAGACACGAGTCTTTGTTTTAGATTTATAATGGCTGAAACAATTCAATTATTTTTTCTAGTTTAAAAACAATATGAACCAACATAGACCAAGTCCGTGCGACTGTCACTTTCTGATATATTGAAGCATCGCCATTACTTGTGATGGAAGCTAGCTACTCGTTTTGACCAGTTTGCTTACCCGGTATATGTTGTTTCATATTGGAGATTTTTCACAGTAGAAAAGTGTCTAATCCTACATTCAACTATTGATATCGCCACTTACCAATCTATTTCGATTTTAAATTCAACGGCATGATTTATCACGAAGTACTGAGTACTGAAACACACCTCTTGTTTTCATATTTCAGCTTGCCCTGCAGGGCAGTATGGATACGGTGGTTTCTGCTACGATGTTGTTACTCCAGGAATGTTCGATTATTTCATGGCCCGGATCATGTGTCTGTCTGGTGGCGGTGACTTTCCGGTTATTCTGGATGCTGGTCACCAAGCATTCCTGGCCAGCATAGCCACTGCAGGGTTTGACTTTTGGGTTGGATTCTATGACAGCTCTAGTGCCTCTGCGTTTAAATGGGTTGATGACCAATTTTTAAGCGCCACTGGATATGACAAGTGGATACCAACGGAACCACAAGCAGCACAGCGATGTGCCGTCATGGACCATACACAAAATTATGACTGGGTTACATATGACTGTTTACAATCAATATCATACATCTGTAGAGTTCCAGATGCAGGTATATATTGTGTTTCCCCACACATATCAATCCATTTTGGGCAATTCTAGTGAATATAATATTGTTTTCATAAGGCAATTTTTTTTTTTAAATATTTGTTTCTGATATCATGACTTCAGAAAAATGTAGGTTGGGATTTTATTTTATTTTACATATCATTTCGAACCAAAGACAAGATACTCATAGTTCACAATACTTCCGTAATATTTGATGAGGTGTAAAAGAAGTAAATGAAGACAATTATGTGATTCAGAAGTAGACAAACACAATATGCAGACTTTGCTGTTATAGACTGAATTGACATTGTTTCTCTCTGGAATGTGATTTTAAAAAAGTAAAAGCAAGCAAATCAAAGAGAGTTTGTAAAACTTCCGAAGAGCTTCCATTTCCTTCTGGCATCTAAATTCACGTGTCCTTAAATTCTGTCGATGACAAGAACAGATCGGTCCTTCTCTGAATACCCCACGTTGTTGAAGTGCGGTGCTACAAGTGGACTGGTAGTGTACTTCGTCGGATTAATGCTGCTGTTTAACCATATTCTTAATAGTTTTGCCAATATAATATCTCTGCACATCTACGGCATACAAAGCAGATGCACGGTGTTATACTCAAATTGTCTTGCATGTAAGAACACAAAAATATTATATGTTTGGTTCCGGTTACTCCACCCCCACCTAGTTTTTCTCACTGCCGACCCTAAAGTGCTTTTTACAGAAAAAAATAAAATAGCGAAAATTGTGTGATGTCTTGGCAGAAATAGTGGGCGCGAAAACTCACTGTGTTTCCATTTTTTAATAACTGTACATCTGATGGGAAGAATAAAAAACAATAGCACAGTGACCATTTAGAAAACAACGGAAAACATAACTACATTTTTGTATCTGAACTAGACACTCACACATGAAATAAAATAACAAATCTACCTACTCCAGCGTAATCGGAACCACTCAATTTTCATTAGGCCTAATAATAAGTGTGTATTCATAGAGACATAATCAAACCAAGATTAGTTTTGCTTTCTGTTTCATGGAAAGACTCCCCAAGTCATTATCAATCGACAACTGAATGAACAATAAGGGTAAGGGCAATGCCGATAGTTTTTGTGTGTAAATTTCTTAATTTATAATTTTGTATTCTTTATTTTTCTATTCTCCAACAGATGCATCTCCAGCAACGACCCGTACTACCACACAGCCACCAACCACCACACTGACAACCACACAGCCACCAACCACCACATTAACAACCACACAGCCACCAACCACCACACTGACAACCACACAGCCACCAACCACCACATTGACAACCACACAGCCACCAACCACCACATTGACAACCACACAGCCACCAACCACCACACTGACAACCACACAGCCACCAACCACCACATTGACAACCACACAGCCACCAACCACCACACTGACAACCACACAGCCACCAACCACCACATTAACAACCACACAGCCACCAACCACCACACTGACAACCACACAGCCACCAACCACCACATTGACAACCACACAGCCACCAACCACCACCACCATGACAACCACACAGCCACCAACGACCACACTGACAACCACACAGCCACCAACCACCACATTGACAACCACACAGCCACCAACTACCACAATGACAACCTCAGAACCACCAACTACCACATTGACAACAACAAAACCGTCATTATCAAGCAATCCTCAACCAACTCAACAAACAACTTCAAGGCTACCAACAACCACGGATAAACCAACTGCTACCCCTAAAACCACTGGATATTTACCCACGAGTGGAAATGACCAAACAAGCACAACAACAACAACAACAACATGGCTTTCAAGTACTTTACCAACGGCTGGGAAGTCGAATACATTGTTAGATCTGATTACTCGCAATCTGCCATCTTATTTGTTTTCATCTATATTATTCACTGTTGGTACAGCTCTTGTCATTCTCGATTGTTGTATGCTCGCTGGATGCAGACGACGATGTAAAAGAAAAAAAGATGAGGACCATGAAGAACATATTCCGCCACCCCAAACTGTCATATCGCGTGACTCTGCATAATCAATCATGTGTGTAATTTCTAACAGTTTTGTGCAATCCCCAATATTTCGCCTCCTCCATCAGCCAAGGAAAATACGGGTGACCTAAGGGGTCTTGTCACTGGGCGACCGGCGAAAGACGAGTAGTGACAAAACCCCTAGTTCAAGAGTATTTCAGAGCCAAATGAAGGAAATTGTTGGGAAAACTATGTTTATACCTCAGAATTGTCGACAAGTACACTTTATGAAAAATTGGATACAAATAATGACGATTTTGAACGTTTTGACTTATATTTCGACTATCGCAGAACCCATGACGTATACGCGCTTTGTCGTGACGTCAGAACGACCAGGGTATAATTCAGTATTTTTTTTTTTGTTCAACTTGGCTTTCGTGAGGTGTGATAAATAAAATGTACATGTAATGTCAAGCATGATTCGGCGACTGCTTTAATTGTTAACGCCCCAACGGTCTGAATTCTTTGCTATTTTTGCCATGTTTGTATATAGTACAGATCTTTTTATATTCGTTCGACAACAAATTGTATCAAGTTGCTGGAAAATGATGTGGTCTGATCACCAGAAGATCACGCTTCAGCAATTACAAGAACACAGAGTTGAAAAATAAGAATAACAACTTGAAGTGTTTCAAAGAAAACAAAACTCCCTTTACTTCAGAACTGTAGGAGTAACGAATGAAATTGGTGTTTTGGGTTCAGAAGGTCAAGGTCAAGGTAAAATACAAGAATACTGACAGAAAGGTCATATTATTTGATAATATAGGGACCAGTTACTTGAATTAAGAGGCTGTGTCTTTCTTCTTCTTTAACTATTGTAAAACTAATAATTACCCCTTCATGGGGAGGGGGTTAACAATCAAGAGAGAAAATAGTTTCTGTTTGTAAGTAATTGCTTATCGTACGCGAAATAGGAAAAATTTCTTTTAATTTCTAGATAATTTACGGTTAGTTTAGAAATGATTTCACAATCTTCTTTATCCCTGTAAAAGACATCAAATTTGTACATGAAATAAAATGAATAATTTCAAAAAGGCAAATCAAAGCTTCCACATTTGCAAATATGATTCTTTTTAAAAGAATTGTACGGTGAACTCTGACCTTTTTCTTACCTTTAACCACGAATGAATTTGTTTTCTGAGAAGTTCAATATTTTTATTTGCAAGGCACATACTACCTTAATATGGCAGTACCTTTAATCGACTGTTTATAAACGGTTGTTATGGTGACAATGTTGATGATTCAAGTCATCTCGCTATACTGTCAAAAAATCTTATTACAATAAGGAACTTGCAAACCCTCCATGTTGAAATGATGCATCATGGGAAATGTGATAATAAATACTAATAGATTGGTATTGTAAACAATACTGTTACATTGTTTGCAACCACAAATGATCAATTCATAGTTACCCTGACAATTGTGAGAGATTTTTTTTATCGGTAGCTCCAGATTAGGTATTAAGATAACCACAGATAACCCCATAGTCCTTTGCATCTGAGCATGCTCAGTCTGGATTGCAAGTTCCCTATTGTCTTAAAACGAAATAACATTGTATCTTCTTACAGTATATTTCTTTTCCAGTTGGACTTTCACACGCTGTTTATTATATTAGTAGTTATGTGAAAAGAAGTGATATTTTAAAGTTTTACAAGGAGCAATAATGGAAGTTTTAGTAGATTTCTTTTAGATAGTTCTATGTAACCATTGAATTAACATGTGTAAAGATTATGTACGTTTAAATAGACATGTACTTAGGAAATAAAAAAAGTATATTTTAACCTTTTTGCTGTCTTATGGATCTTTAGTATTTAGCACTGAGTTAAAATCTGATAACTTCCACACGTACTTCCCTTATAATTAGGGCTGTAAAACACGAAAGCTTTTACAAGCCATTATACACAGTATGAATTCTTTTGAAATATCAATAATCTATTTGCTTTTTTAAAAAAAGGAGACTACATTTGTACTAAAAATAATGACTGATTGGAAAGGATTTTAATTGCAATCAATTAGTCTTTCAGTGCTGAGAAATTGGCTCGTTATATTGTAGAAACGTATTTATAAAATTAATACCGTCTTAGACTGGTATTGAATTATCAGCTGCACACATAATATAAGGATAGTATTTGGTATGTACTATTGATCACTCATTATTCACGTTTCTAAGGTATCTCGAAAAACGTTAACGACCTACGTTCAACAAGAAGACTCATCGTTTTAACCATGGGTAGTCTTGGTGATTGTTGCCATAGCACTAAATTCATTTACATATACACGTTTTCACAGTTAAAATATATATGACCGTTTTATTAGATACCGACACTACTATTTTTGCTGATTTGTATAACTCCTTAAAGTGGCCATAAGTATTAGGTATTTATTTTGGATTTTAATATATAAAACAATTTTATCGTGGCTTCCTACTTGAAAAAGCAATGAGAAAGAACATATGCCAAGTAGTCCTTGTTTGTAACTCAATTTATTATTTAAAAAAATACCAATGTCTAAAATAGTTGTAAGCATTTTGCAATGCATTGAGTTACAAACGCAGACCTTGTCAATGTTGTTTGATGTTATTTTATAACCACGCTAGATTATCATGAAGTATTCTCAGATTATATTTCTATTCTATATTTTATAACCACGTATCTAGATTATCATGAAGTATTCTAAGATTATAGTTCTATTATATTGTATAACCATGTATCTAGATTATCATGAAGTATTCTAAGATTATATTTATATTCTATATTTTATAACCATGTATCTAGATTATCATGAAGTATTCTAAGATTATATTAATATTCTATATTTTATAACCATGTATCTAGATTATCATGAAGTATTCTAAGATTATATTTATATTCTATATTTTATAACCATGTATCTAGATTATCATGAAGTATTCTAAGATTATATTTATATTCTATATTTTATAACCACGTATCTAGATTATCATGAAGTATTCTAAGATTATATCTATATTTTATTTTATAACCACGTATCTAGATTATCATGAAGTATTCTAAGATTATATTTATATTCTATATTTTATAACCACGCATCTAGATTATCATGAAGTATTCTAAGATAATATTTATATTTTATTTTATAACCACGTATCTAGATTATCATGAAGTATTCTGATTATATCTCTGTTATATTTTATAACTACGTATCTAGATTATCATGAAGTATTCTAAGATCATATTTCTATTATATATTTTATAACAACGTTATCTAGATTATAATGAACTGCTTCACAAGTTCAAATTATTTTAGTTATGTATTTTAGAATACGTATATCGTCTACTGTACCCTTTCCGTCTGTTCTTTTATTGAATATAAGATTTCCTGGTAAAAAAAAATGGGTCAACGCAACCAGTGGGTTAGAAAACCGGGAATTTAACTGATAAAATGCTAAGATCGATAAAGGATATCCCTTTGGAAGTTGTTTTCCTGTATACGTCAATGCCAGTTTAATCGATATTAACGACCAAAAAATCCCCGTCAGACACAAAGTGTTCAAAATGCTAATGCAAACTTCATTCTAAGTATATCGATTATCTATGAAGTGTAGATTTTTTACAAGGAGTTTGATATTGACTTAGAAAAAACTCAATATCATATACATTTAAAACATAATGATTAGACGGAATTTTGTATGATTATTAATAATAGTGGGTGACAATGGTTGATGATCGTTAGAACCATATTGACAAGAGATGTTATTCCCCAAATATTTTTCGTCGTTCAGCCAAGGAAAATACGGCTCGTAGTGCTAGTGACAACCCTTAGGTCACGAGCATTTTCCGGCTGAATGAAGCAAAATAGTGGAGAATACACATAATTACACCAGCGCCAGTAATATCAAAGACAAATCGTAGAAAGTAATGTCACAGCAAGGTGTAGTTGAACTTGGGTAAATATAGATATATTAGACTTCTTGCACAGTGATGTGTTACTAAAATTTGTAGGGGTGCATAATTTCACAAGACTGCGGCATATGTGTCATCTGTGGCCTTTGGGTATGTAGTATGTGTGCATGCGCGTATCACGGTATGTATGTATGTATGTATGTATGTATGTATGTATGTATGTATGTATGTGTGTGTGTGTGTATGTATGTATGTATGTATGTATGTATGTATGTATGTATGTGCGTGTGTGTGTATGTATGTATGTATGTATGTATGTATGTATGAACGTATGTATGTATGTATGTATGTATGTATGTATGTATGTATGTATGTATGTATGTGTGTGTGTGTGTGTGTGTGTGTGTGTGTGTGTGTGTGTGTGTCAAATTTACACCTGCCAAGGAAAAGGATAGGATATCAATGATGAAATGGTGGTAGAACAATACTATCACGATGCGGATATATGGAAAATATATCACAGCTTATCAACCAATGAATTTGTGCATACCATGGCAAGCGCACCATATCAAACGCACACACACACACACACACACACACATTGAATTGATAACAACCAATTCACAAATTGTACTATTTCACAACTTTACTTGTCCATGCATTACTGCACACCTAACCAAAATTTGCATTGCACATAAATGGCCAAATCAATATGCTCTGTGTCAACTTCTATTTTCTCTTCGTTCTGTTCTGGATGAAATATGTGCTTTATCTGACTGATTGGCGGCTCAGTAACTGTACTGTTGAACAGTAGAATGCACCTTGGGGGCCAATTTCCGCAAATCAAACTTCTTAACGTGGTCATATGGACGAGTATTTATTTTGGATTTTTAATTAATAATAATAACATTTATAGAGCGCCAGTATAACAAATAGGGTTTGCTCAGAGGCGCTGAACAAAACTAAAAAGGTGAAAGGAATACGTACTTAAAAGGGATAAAAGTTAAAAACGTTCAAAGTCCCACAAGTTCAAAGTTCATAGATAAAAGTAGCAACTAATGAAACAAAATTAAAACTAGGCATACGCCTTCTTAAAAAGATGAGTCTTCAGTTTTCGTTTAAAAATGTCAATAGAGTTACAAAGTCTAAGTTCCATTGGCAAAACAATTCCAGAGTTTAGGAGCAGCATGTGAAAAGGCACGTTGACCGTAAGACTTGGTGTTAACTGACGTCGGTGTCAGTAGACATTGATCCATAGATCTGAGAGTGCGGGTAGGACAATAGCGAGTTACAAGGTCACAAATGTAAGTTGGAGCAAGTCCATTTAAGGCGCGAAATGTGAGCAACAGTATCTTGTATTCAATCCGATGTTCAACTGGTAACCAGTGAAGCTCAAACAGTACTTCAGTAATGTGATCATATTTCTTCTTCATGGTAATTCACATAACAACTTTTACTATGTTTTTCTACTTGAAAAAAAAAACATTTGAAATAACATATACTAGGTCCTTGTTTATAACTCAATAATTTTATAGTTTGGTAAATAAATCACTTATTATGTAAATCTGGGCCTATACCATATACTGCATGGGGGTGTTCCCTACCTTGTTATAAATTTCATTACTCTGTTTTTTTTGCAGTGACTTATTTTGTTGATGTTGACTTACAAATGATTTTACATTCCTAGTTATGCTAAAAACAAATCATAGTGCACATATTTTACATATAGAAACTGGAAGATACACAAACACCACCTTATCAAGCAGGACATGCCCTGTATGTAAACAAGGTGAAATAGAAGACGAGGAGCATAATCTATTACGCTGTACAGGATATCAAAATGAAAGGAAAGAACTCTTTAACAAATTAAATATATATTCTAGTACAAGCACAGATAATGAGAATCTCATAAAGATTCTTACAGTAAAAGACAAAAATACATTCGTTGAAATAAGCAAATTTATTCAACATGGATTCAAAATCCGAGAATATCATTTGAACAAAAATATATCAGCTGCCTGGTGTTGTACACTCGACAAATACATTTACTACCTTTCAGGCCCTCTGATTATACCTGGCATCAGAGACTCATAACTATCTGTATAACCAATTTGCTGTGTTGATTTTCACATTGTGAAAATACTTTTGTTTTTGTGGTCAATACAAGTATTTTTCTTTATACTTTATTGTATTGTATTGTAGTGATAATATACTAGTAGATAATGTTACAATAAAGTTTATTATTATTATAGCATAACATTGGTCATTATTTAGTCTTCGATTAGGTTTTACTCATAGCTTAAAATCTTTACCACATACACTAACTCTATTAAAGCCTTGTTAAGCTCATAGTATGCTCTAGACAAGTCACGACATTAAATGCAAGTGGTAAGTTCTGGGCATAAAACTGATCTACCAGAGGAATTCCACATGTTTCAGCAAACATTATTTTCATCTCACCAAACTTCTCATTATACCAAGTGACTGACTTCTGTATCCTGAACCAAAATGATTCCTGAATAAAAGAAGCGAAAGAAAAAATGTAACTATCAACTGAATATTCTAAGTCTGCATGTGTTTTATTTGTTGTAAAATAATAATTAAAATGTGTGGGGTGGGGGCTTTTGTAAGGGGGGGGGGCTTAATGCTGTTCAGTAATTTCAACCTATCAACTGAATCTTTTCATAACCAACATATGTGTATTGAAATTTAATGATCAAAACTTGGCAATGGTTTAGGTGTCACAGGGGTGGGAGATAATGACGGGCGAGGGTGACTACATTCTACTGCAGTACTTATTAACCTATTAACTGAATACTTTAAACCTGGCAATTTTCACTAAAGATTTATTTTCACTTATTTCGCTCATAACTAAAATAAGTAGTGACTAAAATGTGTTCTTATACATGAACACAATGCACCAGTCTAGTAATTAGTAAAAATTAGTCTGTGAGAACTAGATGAAGACTCTAAAATCGCAAAATTTTCTTGTAGCAAAAATATCTAGATTAACAGTATTCATATTACCTGCATGTAATTTGTTTAATAAATAATGAATGATCAAAACATACCAATGGTTTAAATAGTGGAAGAGTTTGTACAATTCATTCCTTTGCTGAAATCCTGGTTCCTTGGGTATAAGATTGTGGTATGCCGAATAAAAGGAACTACCGAACCCACCGAACATTCCCGCTATTGCAAGATCAAACTCATGATGCCCATAAAATGGTGCCGGATCAAAAATTACTGAAAAATAGGAACAGAGAATTGGTCAAAAAATTGATTCAATTGGTATGTAAAACAGTTGATTCAGGGGTAACAATATACCATTGTCCAAGTAATACATTCCAGTGGCTATTCAACATAGATAATTCTCCTAACAAAATTGCACTGTAA
This sequence comes from Glandiceps talaboti, assembly GCF_964340395.1. NCBI lineage: Eukaryota > Metazoa > Hemichordata > Enteropneusta > Spengelidae > Glandiceps > Glandiceps talaboti. The sequence goes on along the minus strand of NC_135566.1, from coordinate 13,648,708 downwards.
TTGGTGCTATGGCTGCTAATTGAGCCTTCACTTTCCTAAGATAGATGCTAACTAAATCTATTATTCTTCAAGGTGAGATTCTACACAAGTGGGTGATAGCGGTTCCTCTGTTGTGCAAATCTAATCACCCTGTGATCAAGATAGTGTAAACATTGGAAGTCCCAAAACAACACTGCAAGTTTATGGACCTTGAACTCCATACTGAGATATGTAAATTAAAAGAACATCCCATCAATAGCTTATTACTTGTATCAACATGTTGCGACAATAGTTGTATAGTTTGTGCCTATCTTAGTAAACTGGAACTAAAGGCTCAATTACCAGGGTAATAATGAGAGTTAATGGGTCATCCTATGGCAACACTGGATCATGCCAATTGGAGCTAAAATGTAGTAATATGAATGGGAAATGTTTCTTATATATACAGAATTAGTAAGTAGGCCTGATAAAAAAAATTGTGTGCTTCCTATTACACTCGATATTAGAATAGGTGGGATAGGTAGATTTTTTATTTGATTTTATTATATATTTTCTTTCATGTATGGGTGTCTACTTCAGGTTTTCCATTGTTTTCAAAATGGTCACTATACATGTGTTATTTATTTATTCCTATCTGATGTACACCCATTTCAGATTGGAAGAACTGTTTTATATTGTCTTTTTAAGTTGATGTCAGTTTCAGCATCTACTATTTCTCGCGAGACTTCAAAATTTTTGCGATTTTTTTTTTCTGGAATGCATCCAAAAAGTTTAGGGTTGGCAGTGAAAAATTAGGTGGGGTTGAGTAACTTGAACCAAACAATTTTTTTTTTAGGCCTTAATAAAATGAATTTATCATGTTTCTTTTCATTTAAAAAACAACAGTCAACTGTTGTTGATGAAAAGGTTGGGATTTTTTATATAATACACAGCAAGTATGAACAATACCTGTAATGGTAGAAGAACTTGAAAACATTGTCACTATAATTAAGTTGTTCACTGCAGCTCAGTACAAGGGGTTAAACACAAAATGCGCAGGATTAAAAAAGATGAAATTGAGACTAGATTGTGAAAAGGTAATTTGAATGGTAAAAGACTAAACAGGTTTCAATGGAAAGTCTTGGTAGCCCAGATCCTAACAACTAAGTCCTACCAAAGAAGTACTAAACCTGCTATGAGGCCTTCCCTATACATGTATATACCCATCAGGCAATATTAATTCGCAGACACATCACACGCTATCAGTGTCTGTATGTTGTCTGTGTAATTGTTAACAAAAAACTTTGTGGGAGACAAAAAAACATTGTGTTGTCTAATTCAAATACTATAGCCTCTCTGGTTTGGTAGTATCTAATACATCACAACTTACCTGGTTCATCTGTTGTTTCAGCTGCATTACCACCCATAAATCACCATGTGTTACCTAATTCAAATACTATAGTCTCTCTGGTTTGGTAGTATCTAATACATCATAACTTACCTGGTTCATCTGTTGTTTCAGCTGCATTACCACCCCATAAATCACTATGTGTTACCTAATTCAAATAATATAGTCTCTCTGGTTTGGTGTATCTAATACATCATAACTTACCTGGTTCATCTGTTGTTTCAGCTGCATTACCACCCCATAAATCACCATGTAATAATGCTGGCTTAATAACATCCATATCCTTAAAAAATTCGGGTATTTTTACTTGAAGTTTAGACCACAATTCTAAGGCCTCTCTGTCACCACTTTCCTTTTCTATCAGACCAATTTGTTGGGCAAGTTTCTGTCTGGTGTAAAACGTCTGTAATTTTAAATTTCGAAATTTTGTATGTAACATGTAAAATAGTTCATTTCATCTGCTATCGATGAAAACTTTAAGTTCTTTATGGTGAAAGTTTCTGTCTGGAGTAAAATGTCTGGAATATTAAATTTGGAAATTTTGTATATACCATGTAACATAGTGCCCTCATAGCCAGGCAATAAATGTATAATAGTCCCTCTTCAAGTCACAATCCTTTGTGATACTTACCACCCAATCATCTTGCCAAGTGTTATCTTGAGGAATAAATCCACAGCAAGTAGGTACGTCAAAACCAAATTTACTGATATAACTTTGATCTTCACTTCCAATCCTAGATGACTCCTTGGTTTCTTTCTTTCCAATCTCTTCATTGTGTAGATGCATCCTACATATAGAAAATGTCAATTACAGACAGGGAAATCTCCTTGTGTCTAAGGTAAATATGTCCAAGGGCAAATTTACGATAACTTATACAGGTGAAGTTTTTGAAACAATATACTGACTGGACAAGCCTTGACAGTTCCACAGTGTCATGATATGGAGCGTGCAACATAGCCCTGTCATGTAGTCCCAAACCTGACTTGAACTCTGTAGAACTCTGTTGTGTATATATGTCTGCATAAAAGAAAATGGTTGGGAGCAATTTCCAGAAAAAAACAAGAAAACTTTATAGTGTTTGAGGGGGCTGACTCGATTAGTATTATGCTATTTTTTCTGACTCCCAGTACCCACCAATCAACCTTTGTATACATTACAGTTCAAATTGTAAAATTCTATTTCTTATATGGGTAATAAAGCTGCATTTCAGTATCTATTGTGTGTTATTGCTACCACATCATGAATTAAAGAGAAATGTCACGTCAGGATATAATTGTAATCTGTGGATTCTGGCAAGTCATCGCATGATTTACATACTTATGTTATGTGCGACTGTCAAGGAACACTCAAACTGAAAGTTGTTCCTCATTCCATTGTCCAGAGATCTTTGCTATGGACATGCATTGTCTGATGGGAGTCAGCAGAGTTGTGTATATGTAATAGCAGACCATGAATATTCATGACTGTTATATCTAAATGTAATAAGCACTTATGAATCATGAATATTTACCCAAGAACAATGAATCAAATCATCAATTCTATGGATTAAAACTTACTGAGCAAAACGTTCTCCAAGCTTTGCTGCATGTCGACCTAGCCCTCTCATATCTAAGTGCTCCATAATAAGAATAGCACCTGTACCATGGTCCAGCACTTTATATGGATGGGGAACTTTGACAGTATTGGTTGCAAGAATAGCATCTAGACCTGCCATCTCACCATCAAACATTGTCCGTGCCTATGTTAAGAAATATGATGGAAAAGTCAAGGATTTATACAAAATGAAAGCATGCAAGCTTGGGAAATAAAATGATTCAATATTGTTTTACACTGGTAAAATCAAGTCTCTTAGGAGATTTTTTGTCCAATAAAGCTTCACATATTTTGATTTAGCAATTCACTTTGAACCTAATTTCTTTTTATTTTTCTCATTAGCAACTATGGGTCGGTCGTTCTATTTTTTAAAAAAAGTAGAAAAATAAAAAATCATCTTCGTGCTTCTCTGCCTCTCCTTTTTGAATTCCTGGTAACAAGCCCTTTTCGACCTTCTCTACACAACTGGCATGTTCTTAGGCCCCCTACTTAAATAACCTCTGTCATGAAAGAAATGTTCTGTTTTTGAACAAGTGTTGTCTACACCACCATGACTGTAGATGACATTGACAGTCCAGACACTTGCTAATTCTTGCTTGTTCCACAAAATATTAAGGGCAAGCAAAAACAATTTTCTTTTTTATCTTGATGATGGAGCTGAAAGTTGGGTCAGTTGAATATATGATCGAGAAACAGGAAAAAAATTGGGTCACGAGTCATAGACCCTCGGTAAATTACTTTCACTTGGTCCTTTGATAGTAGTACAAAATATGGAACATTATCACTTACCCCACTCTTTGAGTTCATCTTAACAAACACCTTGCCATGGGTATCAGTTTCATAACTCTGTCCACTGTTAATACAACCGCCTCCACCAAAACCAAATGACTTCACCTGATTACATCCCAGCTCCTTCTTTAATAGACTCTCCATATCTGTAAGGTGGAATTTACCAAGAGTTCCAAATTTCTGAAAATTTCAATATACATACAATGCAATAATATGACAGAAGCCATGATGCATGAGTGCAGGTGTGGCATACGCGGGGTATTTTAATGAGTGTTAATTTGCAGTGTTCTCTGCAGCAGTACTTTCATGAGCATAGCGAGTGAATGTGCAGCAGAAAACAATGCTAGCAGGAGTAGCCACACTGGCACTCAAAGTCGCATGGGGGTGCTGTTATCATTACATATGTTTATCTGAAACAACACATTTCCGTAAAAATGAAACTATGCTATCATGCAATTTCAGGTAGAACGAACGTTTGCATCATTTGAATACAGGGATGCAATAATGTTTTGGGTATTGCACTGCACTGAGTACAAATAACACTAGTATGCGATCACTGGTGCAATATTCCCAGGTATATATGCAATAATTTTTTTTAAAAATTTTTTTCTTTGCAATAATGTCGTTAGAAACTCTAATATGAACATTTCATACATTTCTCTCGTGTAAATACATCTCCCAATATTTACAGTTGGAACACTGTGTGATCATAGTATTCTCATGTTTCAATACGGTCCAATCCACCCCACCCCCATATCAGTGGTTTACCCCTAAATTGACGCAGACACGATTGTTGTTGACGGACATGATATGAGTCTACGCTAGTCCTGTTTGCAGACCATAGTCACTTATGATGAGCTACTAGTCTGTTCAAGGATGGTCATGCCACAAACCATCTCATTAGTGGGTAACAAGTGACTGTGTTGCAGACGCAATGATCATGGATGGAAGTACAGGCACTCGAATCAATCTGTAAGGTGTATTCCGCATAGTCTGTAAGGTACGCCGTGACGGGGCGCCCTCAAACATCAGGCAACCCCTAGGGAGGCCGGTGAGGGCGAAACGTCACGAAGTATCTTACAGTCTATATCAATTATTATATCATGTATATTCCGGACTACACATTTAAAAAAAATCATACAGATTGATTCGAGTGCCTGTGGTAGTAAGGGTGTGTTTCTCCCAACCTAGCTCTGGATGTATATACGCTACGAGGTCCGACATGTCTTCCCCCTTACTTGAGGGGACCGGGGGGGGGGGGAGACGTGTCGAACCCCGTAGCGTATACATGTACATCATATCCAGCAGCGCTACTAGTACTACCAACCATGATATGATAACACGGAACTCGAATTTGAGTACACGATATGCATTGGTGTCCACCGTTATCAACATGAACATTACCTTTGGAAAGTATCTTGAAGTCCTTTTCAGTTGCAGAAGAAGTCGTACCAGTAATATCTGTTGCATAAGTATTGAATACAATATGTCTTCACCAGTGATCAACTATACCATGACATGATCTGCTGTGGGATGCGCTGCATGCATACTCGACGCGATGTAACGTTTCTGAGGTCAGCTGTAGGTCAAAGGTCATTGAACTGATTGTACATGCGCAACGTTTACTAGTTTAATAGTACTATTAGTTACAAGTTTAGTTACATTTGTATCACAGACTTGCTCAAGTTTGAGGGTTTTTTTCGATCTCTTTATTTTGATAACACTAATGTATTCTTTTCTTTAATGAAATAGTCACCTAAGCGAGTGCTAGACCGGGGTGCTAGACAGTGGCGAGATTGCGTATATTATATATAGCGCTAGCGCTTGGGAGGCTAGTAGTACTCGTAGTAGTACATGTACTATGATGTAGTTGGCATATATAGCGGGGGGGGGGGGGTGAAGTTGGCCACATTTTCAGTCACAAAATAAAATTGAAATGAATCACAAATTCAAAACTTTTGAAGGTTTAATTTGGAACAAAGAAAATCACGTTAGTGAGAGTCTAACAATGTATATCGAGTGAGGCGCTTTCGGCCTAAGGGAGCCTTCAGTAATTACGGAGGGGGGGGGGGTCATGTTTTAGAAACCTGTCCAAAGGGGAGGGTCATGTTTTAGAAACCCATCCAGTGGGAGGGTCACATTTTACGTTGACTCATTTATGACCTACCTTGATTGTAATTGTTACCATACAGTGAGAAGATAAAATTCTTGTAAAATGTACTCAGCACTATTTCAAACAAAGTCTACAATTCTGAGAGAAACAACACACATCCCTTCAAACTCAGGCTCATATTTAGCTAAACTGCATGTAGTTACAATTTACTGTTTTTCCACATGCCAAACAAGTCCTAATGACATCTTGTGTAGCTTGTCTGTTTGGGAATAATTATCATGTGACAGAGGACAAGCTGCACATTGTTTTAAAATGCATATACATTGCCATACAAGTGCAAAATGTGCATAACTCGGAGCCATACAAGTGCAATTTCCATGCAAAGATTGACCTGTATCACATACATGCTGAAACCAGTCACTGGCTTCAATATCTTGTCTCATGAGAATATCCATCGAGCAGAAAATAGTTTAGAATATTTTATTTGCACTGGAATTACCATCGAAAATAGTAATAAATGGTAATAAACATATTTTAGAATTTCACAAGAATTCATGTTGTACTCTGTCTTACTTGCAGTTTCTTGTTCTACTCCTTAAAACATGTTGAAATACCCTGTATTTGGCTTGTTAACACAGTCTGTATATGTGTAAAGTGCACTGTTATTGTTGATAATTTTAGTACAGACTAATATTCATTTGTCAAAAATAACAATGCAGTTTGTACATATACAGACTGTGTTTACAAGCATTTGCCAAACACAGGAGTGTTTCAATGTGCTTTATGGAGTAGAACAAGAAACTAAAAACTGTAGTTGATACACAGAACAAACATACTGAAAAAAATCATCAAAAGTTACAGCTACTGTCCCTTTAATCTGTCCACATAATTTCCATCCATCTATCTATCAGTGAATTTGTCATTTTGAGATGGAGGAGGGTCAGATTTTAGAAAAAGGAGTCGGAGAGGGTCACATTTTACAGCCCAGACATACCTTATGTTTTCCCATATGTTTTCAAGATATTGCGGATTTGATATGAGTTGAACTATTATTACAGTAGAATGTACCTTGGGGCCAACTTCCACAAATCAAACTTCTTAAAGTGAATTTTTATTTCATCTAACAACTTTAGTATGTTTTTCTACTTGAAAAAACAATGTGAAATAACATATACTAAGTCCTTGCTTATAACTCAATAATTTACAAAACATTTAAACAATGTGTTATGGCACAAAATAAATCTATATATATATATTTTTTAATTTCATGGTGACGCTTGATTTTCTTGATTTGAACTGAGACCATTTTACTCCAAAAATGGTATTAAGGCCTAATAAAAAAATTGTGTGGTTCTGGTTATGCTCAATTTTAGAGTATGTAGGGTAGATAAACTTTTCATTTTATTTTTTTTCTGTGTCTCGTTCAGGTTTTCCATTTTTTGCAAAATGATCTCTGTGTTGTTTATTTCTTCTCATCAGATGTACAACCATTACAGATTGGAAGTACAGTTTCAGAGTGTCTGCTTAAGCTGATGGCAGTTTCTGCATCCACTATTTCTTGTGAGACTTCACAATTTTGCAATTTTATTATTTTTTTCTGGAATATGTAATAAAAAGTTTAGGGTCAACAGTGAAAAATTAGGTGGGGTTGGGTAACCGGAACCAAACATTTATTTTTTTAGGCCTAATGAGAAATACTACGAAATGTGACTGTTTGAAAGTGATGAAAATTTCTCCACACTTTGCAAAAAAATATTCTTCACATTTGTACTTTACAATACTGAAAATTGGGAATCATTGTATATGTTTCCATGGTAACCAATTCAGGTGAAGTGGTCTTTAGCAATCATAAAATTGTGTTGACTCAATATTTTAAAAATAGAATGAAATATTCATTTGTAAAATTGGGTTACTTTCGAGCTATCTCCAACGAAGGCAGAGTAAGAATAAAAATTATAAATATTTGTATTGTCATGGCAATGTATATTCATTTCTAGATTTTGTAAAAGCAGACAGGGAGAGAAACTCAACTTCTGAATGTCTATAAAATCTTCTCTAGAGTGATGTCAACTGTATAAAACTTTGCAATTTGAGGTCACTTTATATGCAGAAGTTGAAAATAACTCATTTTCAAATTACAGTAAAGAAAATACATTCAAATAATAATAATAATAATAATAATAATAATAATAATAATAATAATAAAGTGAATTTATAATGCACCTGTCCTCATAGAGATCTAGGCACAGACAAAGAACTATTAACAAAACCAAAAGGATACCGAAAAACAATTGAAAACATAGGAAGGATGCAGAGAGAAGTGTACAAGTGAGTGAAATTTATGACTGAAATAGGTGAGTTGTAAGGGCAGATCGGAAGGAGGACTTACATGTAGAGTGAATGTGTCGAAGACTGTGGGGGAGACTGTTCAAAACTGAAGGAGCAGTGTAAGCAAAGGAACGCTCGCCAATTTTCTTACTGAAAAATGGTTTCTTTAGTATGCGGGAGTCAGAAGAAGACCTCAATTGTCTATGGGGAGCATAAAGATGAAGAAGATGAGAAAGATATTCAGGACCGGTCACCTCCAATGCATCATAACAAATAGAAGAAACCTTGTATTGTATGCGAGAGTTGATCATTAGCCAATGCAAAGAGAGTGGTTCAGCATGGTCAAACTTTATTGCTTTGCACACAAGGCGTTCAGCTGTGTTCTGTGAGTGCTGTAGCTTGTTAATAAGATTCTTAGAACAACCAGAAAGCAGACTATTAGTATTACAGTAATCCAAGCGAGCAAGAACAAACACACAGACAAGAGTCTTGGTGGTCTGTTGCGTTAGAAAATTATGCCATGGAAGCAATCTGACGAGGGTGCATATACGACAGACAAATGTAAAAAATGACCAAGTCCAAATAAGATTAAAAGTCATGTTGAATTAATTTCTGCTAACTTTGAGTCCAAAATATGTGCACGTCAAAGGTTGAAATATTTCATTGTAAGCTAAAAACAAATGTTGAACAGTTGAATAACCCACCCAACACTTTCATATGAGATAAATAGACCCCCTAGGTTTTTCATTATAATTTCAACCTTATACAGCATGCACGTTGTACATCCACCGTTTAGCCAAGCAAGGCCAAAAATGACAACTGACCAAATTGTTGAAGTTGGTTGTCACACGCATAAGGAATTCGCCCACGAATTTGGTATACTTCTCTGTAACTTGACCCTTCCAAAAGTCATATGTTCTTTTTTAAACTTCACAATCACAGATTCAGCAAGTATCTATGAACATTGATGACTGAACCTCTTATTCTTATAATGTACAATGCTGGGACTCAGACTAGATTAGCTGTAAGCTATTACTTGACTCCCCATTTACCCTTCTCTCTTTCCTTTTTTGTTACCACAGTTTTGTAATCATTTATAGTTTGGTAAATAAACCACTTATTATGTAAGTCTGGGCCTATACCATATACTGCATGGGGGTATTCCCTACCATATTTTGTTGATGTTGACTTACAAATGATTTCACATTCTTATTTATGCTAAAAACAAATCATAGGCGAAGTTACAAAACTTGTATCATAATCTTACGCTTGAGACACCAAACCTTCATTCTGACACTAGAGGACAGTAGGCAATGCTTGAGTAACGCCAATAACAAAATTTCGGCCCTAATCTAGTTTTTGATCGGTTTTTCTCATAGCCTAAAATCTTCACCACATATGTGAACAGCCATGCACTATTAAATCCTTGTTAAACTAATATTATGATAGAGTCAAGTCACACTATTAAATGTAATTGGCAAGTTCTGAGCATTAAATTGATCTACCAGAGAAATTCCACGTTTCAGCAAACACTATCTTCATCTCACCAAACTTCTCATTATACCAAGTGACTGACTTCTGAATTTGGAACCAAAATGATTCCTGAATAAAAGAAGCGAAAGAAAAAAATGTAAGAACTGAATAATTTCAACCTATCAACTAAACATTCATACAAGTCTGCATGTGTTTTATATGTTGAAAATAATAATGAAAATGGGTAGGGTTGGGGGCTTTTGTAAGGGGGGGGGGGGGGGGGGGCTTAATGTTGCTCAGTAACTTCAACCTATCAACTGAATATTTTCATAACCAATAGGTTTGTATTGAAATTTAATTATCAAAACTTAGCAATGGTTTAGGTGTCATGGGTGTGGGGGACAATGACTGAATTCTGAGGGGGGGGGGGGGGTGACTACATTTTACTGCAGTACTTATACCTTTATTAATCTATTACCTGAATATTCATATTACCAGCATGTAAATTGTTTAACAAATAATGAATGGCCAAAACTTACCAATGGTTTAAATAGTGAAAGAGTTGGTAAAATTCATTTCTTTGCTGAAATCCTGGTGCCTTGGGTATAAGATTGTGGTATGCCGAATAAAAGGAACTATCGAATCCACCAAATATGCCAGCTAATACAAGATCAAACTCATGATGTCCATAAAATGGTGCTGGATCAAAAATGACTGAAAACATAGGATAGAGAATTGGTCAAATAATCAATTCAGTTTAGTAAAATTGTTGATTAGGTTAACAAGATACAATATCATCTAAGAAATATATTCCAGTAGCTATGCAATGTAGATAATTGTCCAAACAATAATGTACTGTTAAGGTGCTATGTCACTGGTAATCTAGCCTGTTCTTCAATATTGTAGATACACAAGTGGATGATTGCGGTTCATCTGTTGTGCAATTCTAATCACCCTATGATCAACATATATAGTGTAAACATTGGAAGTCTCAAAGCACTACACTGGAAGTTCATGGAACTTGAACTCCCCTGTTGACACTATAATTAAAAAAACAAAAATTCAATAGCTTATCACTGCTGTATCACCATGTATTATTGGTTTCTCCTTATCAGATGTACAGCCATTACAGATTAGAAGAAAAATTATATTGTCATTTTCAATTTATATCAGTTACCGCATCCACTATTTCTGGCGACACTTCACAATTTTCGCGATTTTATTATTTTTCTCTTGAATATGGAAAAAAAATGTTTAGGGTCGGCAGTGAAAAACTAGGTAGGGTTGGGTAATCGGAACCAAACACTTTTTTCTTTAGGCCTTAGTACATTTAGTAATGAAGCTCAATTACAAGGGTAATAATGAGTGTGGTTCATCCTATGGCACCTCTGGGCTGTGCCCATTGGAGCTAAAATGTAGTAATATGAATGGGAAATGCTTTCTTATATAGACAGAATTAGTAATTAATAAAATGAATTTATCATGTTTCCTTTCATTTAAAAAACAACATTCATTGTTACTGATGAAAAGTTTGTGATTTTTTGTGTGGATACACTGCAAGCATGAACAATAACTGCAATAACTATAGATGAACTTGAAAACATTGTCACTATGTAATCGTTCACTGCAGCTCAGTACAAGGAGTTAAACACAAAATGCACATGATTAAAAAAGATAAAATTGAGACTACTTTGTGAAAAGGTCATTTGAATGGTAAAAGACTAAACAGGTTTCAAAGGTAAGTCTTGGTAGCCCAGACCCTAACAACTAAGTCCTACCAAAGAAGTACTAAACCTGCTATGAGGCCTTCCCTATACATGTATATACCCAGCAGGCAATATTAATTCGTAATTGTACGCTATCAGTGTCTGTATGTTGTCTGTAATTCGTAACAAAAAACCTTGTGGGAGACACAAAAACATTGTGTTGTCTAATTCAAATACTATAGTCTCTCTGGTTTGGTAGTATCTAATACATCATAACTTACCTGGTTCATCTGTTGTCTTGGCTGCATTCCTCATAAATCACCATGTATTACCTAATTCAAATACTATAGCCTCCCTGGTTTGGTAGTATCTATTACATCATAACTTACCTGGTTCATCTGTTGTCTCGGCTGCATTCCTCATAAATCACCATGCGTTACCAAATTCAAATACTATAGCCTCTCTGGTTTGGTAGTATCTAATACATCATAACTTACCTGGTTCATCTGTTGTTTCAGCTACATTACCATGCCATAAATCACCAGGTGTTACCTAATTCAAATACTATAGCCTCTCTGGTTTGGTAGTATCTAATACATCATAACTTACCTGGTTCATCTGTTGTTTCAGCTACATTACCATGCCATAAATCACCATGCGTTACCAAATTCAAATACTATAGCCTCTCTGGTTTGGTAGTATCTAATACATCATAACTTACCTGGTTCATCTGTTGTTTCAGCTGCATTACCACCACATAAATCACCAGGTGTTACCTAATTCAAATACTATAGCCTCTCTAGTTTGGTAGTATCTAATACATCATAACTTACCTGGTTCATCTGTTGTTTCAGCTACATTACCATGCCATAAATCACCATGTGATAATACTGGCTTAATATCTATATCCTTAAAGAATTCAGGTATTTTTACTTGAAGTTTAGACCATAATTCTAAGGCCTCTCTATCACCAGTTTTCTCTTCTATCAGACCAATTTGTTGCACAAGTTTCTGTCTGGTGTAATATGTCTGGAATTTCAAATTGGGGAATGTTGTATACATGTATAACATGTAGCATAGTTCATAGTTCATTTCATCTGCTACCGATGAAAAAGTTCTTTTCCAAGTTTCTATCTTGATAAAATGTAATTCAAAATTAAAAACTTTGCAAAGAGAAAATGTAAACAATTTAATTTTATATCCAAGGTTCGGTCTGGTGTAAAATGGCAAATTTAGATATTTGGTACAGAAAAAATTTCATCTGCTGTGGATAATAACTTTCTTCATTAGAAAACCACTCCACTAAAAGAATGGTATTCAAACCCCACCTGTCTTATCTTAGAATTAAACCAACTCATATATACTCGGGCAATTTAACAACCTTATGATAACATCAGTCATTTCCCTACTTATGGCCAAACAAATATCTTCATATGTCAATGGTGCTCAAACTGAAGTTATAGCCAGGAGTTAATGGGGACATTTAAAACTATATGTCAACACAATAATCTGTAAGCTGTGATTACATCGTGTACTTGGCAACATTTATGGTCCATTAAGTAGCCTCATCAAACCCAGATAACAGGGCATAACACAGATTTTCCCTAGCGCACTGATTATGTCATGTTATGGTCAAAGTTTCGATCTTGAGTAAAATGTAATTAAAATTTAGAAATTCTCTCCAGAAAATAAGCAAAAAGTTTTATTTCATCTTCATGGAAGTTTCTGCAAAGGCTTGAGAGATTTTATGAAAATGGGTGAGAATGGTGCATTCTTACTAAAATACATTACAACACTTTGTTTTCATATAAACTTCGGTGATTTGGCCTAAATCATATCACATGGTATGGCCTACTTATCCACAGCGACCTCAATTTGCATATATGGGTACTAGTCACATCCTATTTTCCCTAGGGCAATATTCATGTTACACAGAAGTCTTGTCAGGGATTTGCTTTGAATATGGAAATAATATGTGCCTAAGAATGTGGTGTGTTATAAAACACTTATTGCCTGGCCTTATACGGGCACTAGTAGATGTCATATTACTATACTCATCAAGCTGTTAACTATTTCCCTTGGCTTTAAGCGTTGGAAAATAGTTGCTACATAAAAACCATAGTGGTAATAGACATCTATTACTACTGTGTCCTCATAGCCAGGCAATAAATGTATAATAGTCCCTCTCCAGGTCACAATCATTTGTGATACTTACCACCCAATCATCTTGCCAGGTGTTATCTTGAGGAATAAATCCACAGCAAGTAGTTACGTGAAAACCAAATTTACTGATATAACTTTGATCTTCACTTCCAACCCTAGATGACTCCTTGGTTTCCTTCTTTCCAATCTCTTCATTGTATAGATGCATCCTACATAAAGAAATTGTCAATTATACACAGGGAAATCTCTTTGTATCTAAGGTAAATATGTCCAAGGGCAAATTTACAATAACTTACACAAGTGCAGTTTTTTGGAACAATCTACTACCTGGCATCAGATCCCAGCCATCTAGGTTTTCATTTTGTGATTCCAAAAACACACTCATTGAAAACTATAGTATACTCGCATATTTAGTATTATTTATTCATTTTGCATTTAATGTCTATTTACACTGCCCTTGAGTTACAATGCTTTAATTGTAGCTTTGTAACTTGTGGACTGACTGGGCAAGCCTTGACAGTGCCACGTCATGATATGGCGCATGCAACATAGTCCTGTCACATAGTCCCAAACCTGAATTGAACTCTGTAGAACTTTATTGCGTACAAAAGAAAATGGCTGGGAGCAATTTATGGCACAAAACCCCCTAAAACACACAAAAAACAACAACAAAAAAACAACACAAAACACTTTGTAACTTAATAATGTTTGAGGGGCCAGACTCAACTAGTATTATGCTATTTTTCTGACTCCCAGTACCAACCAATCAACCTTTGTATACTTTTTACAGTTCAAATTGTAAAATTCTATTTTTATAGGAGTAATAAAACTCAATTTCAGTATCTAATGTGTCTTATTGCTACAACATCATGAATTAAAGGGAAATGTCACTGCAGGATATAACTGTACTCCATGGATCCAGCAAGTTATTGCATGATTTACATACTTATGTTATGTGTGACTGTCGAGAAATACTCAAGTTGAAAGTTGTTCCTCATTCTATTGTTCAGAGGAGATCTTTGCTATGGACATGCATTGTCTGATGGGAGTCAGCAGAGTTGTGTATATGTGATAGCAGACCATGAATATTCATGACTGTTATATCTAAAGGTAATAAACACTAATATGAATCATGAATATTTACACAAGAGCAATTTTGTGATAAAGATCCAAGGCTGTTTAAAAGTTCCTGATTTTTTAATAAAATCATTTATTGGGGATTAGGCAATGAATGGAGAAAAAATAATGACACTAAAAATTTCAAATCAGTTGTATGGATTAACAACTTACTTAGCAAAAAGTTCTCCAAGCTTTGCAGTATGTCGATCAAGCTTTCTCATATCTAAGTGCTCTGTAATAAGAATAGCACCTGTACCATGGTCCAGCACTTTATATGGACGGGGAACTTTGACAGTATTGGTTGCAAGAATAGCATCTAGACCTGCCATCTCACCATCAAACATTGTCCGTGCCTATGTTAAGAAATATGATGGAAAAGTCAAGGATTTATACAAAATGAAAGCATGCAAGCTTGGGGAATAAAATTATTAATTATTATTTTACACTGGTAAAATTAAGTCTCTTAGGAGATTTTTTGTCCAATAAAGCTTGACATATTTTGAGTTTGCAATTCACTTTTACTTTATGTAAGGGTGAACCTAATTTCTTTTTATGTTTCTCATTAGCAACTATGAGTCAGTCGGTCGGTTAGTCGGTCTAGTTAAAAAAAAAAGTAGAAAAATAAAAAATCATCTTCTTCATGCTTCTCTGCCTCTCCTTTTCCTCCTCGCTATCTTTTTTTCATCTATCTTCCTTTCCTAGTAACAAGCCCTTTCTCACCTTCCCTACACAACTGGCATGATCTCAGGCCCCCTACTTGAATAACTTCCGTCATGAAAGAAATGTTCTGTTCTTGAACAAGTGTCCTCGACATGACTGTAGGTGACGTTGACAGTCCAGACACTTGCTTATATATTCTTGCTGTTGGGACACAAAATATTAAGAGCAATCAAAAATAAATTTCTTTTTTTATCTTGATGACGGAACTGAAAATTGGGTCAGTCGGGTATACAATCAAGAAACAGGAAACAAAATAGGGTCACTCATAGATCCTACTAGGTAAATTACTTTCATATTGATACTTTGATAGTAGTACAAAATATGGAACATTATCACTTACCCCACTCTTTGAGTTCATCTTAACAAACACCTTGCCATGGGTATCAGTTTCATAACTCTGTCCACTGTTAATACAACCGCCTCCACCAAAACCAAATGACTTCACCTGATTACATCCCAGCTCCTTCTTTAATAGACTCTCCATATCTGTAAGGTGGAATTTACCAAGAGTTCCAAATTTCTGAAAATTTCAATATACATAGTGCAATAATATGACAGAATTACCCATGATGCATGAGTGCAAGTGTGACGTACTCAGGGTATTTGCACGAGTGTTTGCAGTGTTCTCTGGCAGTACTTTCATCAGTGTAGGGAGTGAAAGTGAAACTTGAGTGCAAATACCCCCGAGTACTCACACTGGAACTCACACAGCATGGCATTCTGTTATTATTACATATGTTTATCCGAAACAACAAATTTCCATAAAAATGACACTGTGATCACACGCTTTTGTGTGGAATGAACAATCGCATCCTCATTTGCATATCATTTGACAATAATGTTTTTGGTATTACCCTGCGGTGCAAATAACACTAGCATCCACGTGCACTGATGCAATAATCTCAGGTACATATGAAATAATGTTGTTGTTTTTTGTTGTTGTTTTTTTGTCACCAAAACAAACAAACAAACAGACAGACAGACAGACAGACAGACAGACAGACAGACAGACAGACAGACAGACAGACAGACAAAACAAAAACAAAACAAACCAATTACAGTTGGAAGACTGATAACACTGTGGTCATGGCATTCTCAAGTGTTTCAATACGGTCCAATTCACCCCCACCCCACCCCAATGTCAATGGTTTACCCCTAAATTGATGCATACACGAGTCTACGCTCGTCCTGCTTGCAGACGTCAGACCCCGGGGTCAGACCACAGTCACTTGTGAGCTAATAATCTGTTCAAGGATGCCGGATGGTCATGCCACAAACTATATCATTAGTGAGTAACAAGTGACTGTGTTTCAGACGGAATGATCATGGATGATGCTGGAGGTAGAAAGGATGTGTTTCCCCCGGTGTGTTTCTACCAATCATGATTAAAACTAATAATAGTATTATTATTAATATTACTATTATACGGAACTCGAATTCGAGTACCATATATCGCATTGCTGACTACCGTTATCAACATCGGCATTTACGTTATCAACTTGAACATTACCTTTGCTTTGGAAAGAATCTTGAAGTCCTTTTCAGTTGCAGAAGAAGTCGTACCAGTAATATATGTTGCATAAATATTCAATAGAATATGTATTCAGTGGTAAACTAACTACATTCATGAGCTGCAGCTGCTGCATGCATGCACAACACGATGCAACGTTTTTGAGGTCAGCAGGAGGTCTAGGTCAAAGGTCATTGAACTGGGATGACATGCGGAACTTTACTAGTATTCATTTGTCAGCTGAGGATGCTACATATACACTGTTTACGTCATTATAACAGATGGGGTTCACGACGATTGGCCATGGATGAACAATTTTTTGTGCTGATTGAGGGACTTTGCCCAGGCGTGGTTTAGTTAGAAACCATGTTGGCATCCACACCATCCGTCATTATATTCATGATTATTTAGCTGAAGTAATACATACATTCATCTAAGTTTTATGATCAAGGTGAATCAGAGTTTCAATTTAGTGTTTCTTGGTAATCGCTTGAAATTTGTGTGACACGAAATCACGAGAACCAAAAGTTTCTGGAACTTTTATTTTGTGGAGTGGCATGGCATTCCCCTTGGCAAGTTCGCTTTTGAAGATCTTTCTCTCTCTCCCTACAAATTTCTTTCTTGTATGATCTGTAGCACATGATAGTCTCGTGCTTAAACATAGGATTCGCAAATTTAAAAGTGATGTTCGAGTTGAACACTATATAATAAGATACGATCGCTTAATGTCACACAGGCTTAATAAAGAGAACTTTAAATTGTTTGTTTATGGTGGAGGGGGTGTGGCCATGGCGTCAATGCAATTGATGAACTTCTAAGGGAACCTTCAGTATTTACAGGGGAGGGCCGGAGGAAATCACACATGGTCTGTTAAGTAAAACATGACACCCCCCCCCCCCATTCTCCATTTGTAAAAATTTAAAGTGACCCTCCCATTTGTCTCATTTTGTATACGTAAAACATGACCCTTCCCATGACAATTGCATATACTGACAATGCACATATTCTGTACATGGCCCGTACTTGTGTTGTGTTGTCCATGTTGATATTTTTGGAACTGTTTTGGAACTTAATATCTTTAACACGTGAGAGCAATCACTGATTATTATTTATGACAGTATGAGATTCATATTATATTGCAGAAATAATTTATATTTATTGTTCTATTTAATGATATTTATTTGTTTATTGTTTTGTGCAGAGTTTAATTTTGCAACGAAGAGGGAGAATGCCAATGTGCAGTACAGATTTGAAAGGTTATACATGTATTTCGTCAATATAAAAGAGTGATAAACTTGGCACCGGTTGCTGTTAATTATATATATATAGATATTTTAACAACAACATTCACGGACAGTGTGAGTGATGAGGTGAGAGTGTACACTCAATAAAATACATCGTTTTATTAAACAATTTTCTGTTAATAATTATATGTATTTGTACTCGTAAAAATAAATGTTGAGTGCTCATCTCGCTTTTACATCTCAAAACACAGAAGAATTGACAATCATTGAATCTTCAATTTCGTTACAAAACTACGGATTGTAAAATGTAACCCCCCCCCCAAAAAAAACCCCAACAACAACAACAACAACAACAACAACAACAACAACAACAACAACAACAACAACAACATTGTAATGCAAAATATGACCCTCCCCAAGAACATGTGATGTCACACTTGTGATCGTGAACGTTCGTTTAGAGGGAGGGGGTGTCCTAAACGAACGATGTTCGTTTATTGAGCTTGTGCGAAATTATGCGATCGTCCCTATTAAGTATGTTCAATTTCAAACCGAAAGAGAAAGAGTAACATTGAATTAATTATTATGATTATCGACGTTGGGGGCGTATCGATTCCTCGAAAAACTAGCAATTACGTATACCTGGCTGTCGTACTTACAATACTATTGTGTACGATATGGAAGACTGTGGCAATTTCGGTCCCGTGCTACTGACCGAAGATGATGTCCCGGGGGCAAAATTACCGACGTCTGATCCTGCAGATGCTACAATCGAACAATTGAAACGATGGCTATCATGCAGGAGAGGGGCGTCGACATCGGGAACGAAAGCTGAGGTGGTGAAAAGGCAAGAATGTGTTGGGTTTTTTTTTTAAGATAGTGAGTTAACAAGTTTCCGCATGTAATTATAACACCTGTTAGATTCAGGTCACTTTAACAAAACGAATTTGTCCTATGTGTCGTTATTTCAAATAATGATTAATAATTTTTGACGGAATAATATGTCGAAAATGTCTCTCTAGTATCAAGACGTCGATCATAAAATTGGTGATAACCCGATCGACCCTTGTCCATTAGTCGAATTTATTATCATGAAACTATGTAGAATGGCTGCCTCGAAATCTACAAGTAGTTGGTTTAGGTTTTGCCTGTACTTTATCTCTTTATGAATGGCTCAAGTTCTTAGACCGACTTTGACCATGTACCCCATATCAATCCAGCGATTAACGGGGACTTGGTAGGATAGAGGTTGCTGTGAGAAGGATTTTTTTTTATAACTATGCGCCTACAGATTATAGCAAAATATTGACTGTATGCTAAACGGCCCCAGAGAGGAATAACTATTGAATTGTGTATTCATTGTCATTGAATTGTTTATTCACCAGATACAAATCTGAAGAAGGCATAAAAAAGAAAATTATATACATTTCAAAAAGGAGGTTGACGGGATAATGTATCTGTTGATCCATGGGGGTCACAGAAATAGTTCGATCTGAACTAGTCTATCTAGTCTGTGACCCTAACTATTAAAGTTTAATTTGTGTTGGAGCGGACATGTAATTGTGCGTCTGTTCTAGGTATATTCAATTGTACTATGTAACAGTGTTGATATACGACGTTTTCATTCGTTGAAGTGCGTTTTAATATGCTATTGTGATTACATGTTTTCAATATTTCAGTGATTATGGTTCACTTTATTCAGTCATTGGCGTAATCATCCAGTAACTACCTATGTTTTTTAAACAAGATTTTCATTATATGGCATGTCCTGACTTGAATTTTATATGGGATTTTCATTGAATTATACCCACACAATGGTAGCCGAGGTCACGCTACACAACTGAGTTTCATTCTTGTTCGTTTCCTTTGTATTGCGAGCTCCTTTATTATATCATGCATTGTCAATAAAATGCGTTGTCTCAGTGGAGACAAACGCATGCGCAAAGAGTGACGAATTAGCACACCTGAGGGCAGCCGGCTTCTCACCATCCTACACACTTCTTCAATCCGGCGATATACTAGTAGTAAAAACTATCGACGCCCTAGGTAGGATTAGAAAAAAACGCTCTCGACCTAATAATTATGCTGAAATTCGAGACCTTTAATGAAACAAATTTAAATGGTTTACAATTTACATTTTAAGTTATTCACGCTAGCTGTTAACGTATGATTATGCATTGAAAGTATTACAAATTAAACTTGTACACATACACTTTTACTTAAATTTCATTTAACCGACCAACTGACCCATCATTTTAGGGTGCTACGATAAATAGAATTAACCAAGGTCCTTACCTTGACCGGATGAGAATACTACACGACCGCTTTACACTAGTTTTGAGTAGAAAAACATTTGCAACAAACTCTCTTATCATCGGAGTCCTATACAAATGTGCATGTATACGTCATGTACATATGTGCGTGTGAGTTTAATTAGCCGTCTTCCTCCAAGGCACTCGCTCACTTGATGTTTGGGCTTGACAGCCCTGGTGTACTATTAATGCTGCAGTCTTATACGTTGCGTGTTTACGATAACCTGACCGACCCTAGTTTAAACTGCTGACCCTAAACACTTGTTAAACATTTAAAACAAAAAGATAAGGAAATCTCAATCCGTTTCCTTTTCCCAGCATTGTCTGTACATATTTCAGCAAATTATCACAGAAGGGGCATTCCGACATTTTGTTGGTTTTTTTTTTCTGTGGAAGCAATATTTTTTCAAAACTGAAAACAATTAAAAAGATAGAATAAAATGAAATAAACTCCTGATCGACATGTACCTACCTCATTTTCTGAGGCCATGTCATCGGAAACACATTTTTTTTCGCCTAATCAACAAAAATATCCTCATTGCTTTTAACCAGCTTGATGTTAGATAAATCGGACCCATTTCAGACCACGACATCTATTAGATCGGAACCTAACATACACTAATTAATAAGCCAGCGCCCCCAACACACACACACACACGCGCGCACGCACGCACACACACACACACACAAACAAACAAACCAACCAACCAACCAAAAAACAAACCAACAAACAAACCAACAAACAAACCAACACACACACACACACACACACACACATACATACACACACAAACACACTGAAAACCGCGCGCCCATCTTAGCCTCGCCCACGTTCGAAAAAGTATAACCCAAAAGGGTGGGGGGGGGGGACACGTCCCTATTCTATTTACATGGAGTAGGGCCCCTACTTGCAAACACATATATTTAACCCCAAATGGGTTCGAATTCGTTCAGTTGTAACTACAATACCTGCTTTATAATTGTCTAAGCGTCGTGTGATTGATAGTTTTCTGGTTTACATTTCCATTAATTTTTTTTTTTCAGAATAAAGAGTTTCATTGTAGCAGGTCTCGATAAATTCCTCATGGACCCGGACCATGGCGCAAATGTAAGAAAAAAGTTGGAAAAAGACCGTGATCTTGCCATTCAACCTTCAAGTGTAAGTGTGGGTAATAGACTGTAATACACGTACTAGTTTCAATATCAAGCTCGTTACGTTGCAATAAGTGATATGGCGAGCATCCTGGTATAATCACGGCAACTTGGGATCTGAGAGACGGGGGACAATTATTTATCCTTACTCTCTTCTCTCAGATCTCACGTTTCGTGTAGGACCTATCATGGTGTACCTGATATCTTGGTTATTATATGTTTAAAGATGAATGTTCATTTAGATATTACTGATTTGGTATGAGTAAATATGAACAAGCTTGTCTCTATATAAATAAAGGGTGAATATGCAGTCGATTGGAAAAGAAGACTTGTCAGGGAACGAAAGAAAACAAAAGAAAAAGAATCAGATTTATTCCGCCACCACCATAAACAAAAGTTCAAATCAAATCATCGATCACATGCTCGCTGCTCCCTGTGGTAAAATCTCAGCGCTCAGAGTATATAGTGGTGTGAGATTTAACTCAATAACGATGCAAACAACTCTTACTAACATATGCCACGTTTTATCGGCTTTAGCATTGATATATCTCGTCTGATTCAACAAAAAAGTGTGTACACTTTTTACATTTTAATCCCCTCTTGCTTATCAACTATGAAATATGTACTCAAGCAAAGAAAACAATGGTAGCAGAGCAAGACGAGTGTCCTTTCAGGTTAACTATTAAATTCTGGTTTCCAGTGTATCATCATCTACTGTCAACATTCTTACGAAGCTCGACCCAATTTGTAGTATAGTTATTTTAACCAAGAGCAAAAACGTACAAAATGTCCTAAACTGACAGCAAAATTTAAACATTCTTTGTATATTTGTTATAAAGGATGATGACCCAGTAGCGTCATCAGGGTGGCGATTTGATGTGACAAATATATTAAAGGAACAGATGAACTGTGGATACGCCGAACCAGTAGGCGTCGCAGACAGTGGATTTGTCAACTCGGGGCATGCTTTTGATACTGATAGACACGGAAAGGTCTTTGTGAAGATGAACTCTGGAAGTGGGGTAAGTTCTATACAAACATAAAAACTTGTTAAGTTAAAATGTTTCCGAGAGAGAGAGAGAGAGAGAGAGAGAGAGAGAGAGAGAGAGAGAGAGAGAGAGAGAGAGAGAGAGAGAGAGAGAGAGAGAGAGAGAGAGAGAGAGCGAGCGAGCGAGCGAGCGAGCGAGCGAGCGAGAGAGAGAGAGAGAGAGAGAGAGAGAGAGAGAGAGAGAGAGAGAGAGAGAGAGAGAGAGAGAGGGAGAGAGAGAGAGGGAGGAGGGGGTAGGAGGGAGGGAGGGAGAGAGAGAGAAGGGAATGGGATTGATGTGATTGACAGACAGACAGACAGACAGACAGACAGACAGACAGACAGACAGACAGACAGACAAATGGAGGAAAGATTAGAGACAGAGATGGGTAGACAGAGAGAAAGGAGAGAGGAATGGGTGATAGGTATTTGAAAGAGACAGTCACGAAAATGAGGTATTTAAAGTTAGAAGTGTTTTAAAAAGTGTACAATTTGGAAAGTACATAAAAAATAAACTGTACGTGGTAACAATATTAATTCCATCGTAGAAGAATTATGTTGAAAAGTAAGAGCTTGCATTGAATATATAGATATAGATATTTATGGCCCCCTCGTCCACTATCTATGTAATATAGTTTACAGATTGAATAGTTAATTCAACAAGCGAACCAATGTCTAGTTTGTTAGAACAAATCTTTTCACCTAAACCTGTTACAGGCCAGGACAATGTTTGATGGAGAGATGGCTGGGCTACAAGCTATAATAGCTACCCAGACCATAACAGTGCCCACTCCTTACAGAGTACTTGATTACCATGACGGTGCGATACTTATTATGAAATATGTAGAAATGGACATAGTTGGTAAACATGCATCCAAACTTGGAGAACTAATCGCCAGGTAATTATGTTTTGTTTTGTTTTGTTTTGTTTTTAAATCAGAACAGCATCATTTACCTTTGTGTTTTGGTTGTCTTCTGGGTGCTTTTTCAGGGTAACAAATTATTTTGTTTCTATTTGTTCTTTTTATACTTTGAAGCCATTTTAGTGGATGCGGTAACATTATAAGTTGTGGGATTGCGTAGGTGGTAGTGGTGGTGATGGTGGTGGTGATGGTAGTGGGTGTACCTGTATGTATTATAGACTGTTCGTTTTCTAAGAAAATATTTTGATGAAATCCTACTAGCATTTCTGGCAATTCCATATGTGTTCATTGTTATTAAAGAATGCATCTGCATAATGAACAGTTGAGAAAGAACGAAGAGAAAGTAGCCAATCGAGTAGGATGCGGAGAGAGTAGCTACGTTGATAAATTTGGGTTCGACAAGCCGACCTGTTGTGGGTACGTTCCGACTGGGAATGAATGGTGCGAAGATTGGATGGTGAGTGTCACGGTGAAGGCTAGTAACTTTGATCACCCCCCTCCCCCTTACAAGTTGTCGCTGAACAGTGAAAAAACTCGGGAGTCATGTGCGGAGACTTGTATCTAAGTACATGTACAAACATTGCTAGACTGTAAGCGTGTCGCTCAGCCCTCATCCGCCTCGCGGCCTTCACTCTTTAATTAGTAGACAGGGTAAATAAAAGCCGATGAGAGCACCCCGATACAGTATCTGATCGAGACTACTATATAAGCAGTATTAGATCTAGGAAGCTTGTAGATATCTACGTACAGGCATTGCTAGACGGCTGCGTTTGACAAAGTTTACTATGCAAATCCCTCTCCATCATTTCAACATGAAAACGATTTTTCAAAGTAAATAACAAATTTGCTGTGCAGGCCATATATATGTATGTAGTTCATGGTAAGTAGCTGTATTGTATTTAGCTTTCGCTTTCATTAGTAAAATTAATAATATAAACGTCCGACGGCAAACTCATCAAATCATTTTTTTTTGTGGAGCACTTCTCACCCAATTTTAAGTCAATTCGCAATTCGGCTTCTCCATTCCGTGCCGACAAGACATGATCGAAGCTAATGCTAACAAACTTTGAACTACTTGACAAGTGTTATAACCTGTTTAAGTCTACAACATCCCTGCCTGAAATACTCTTTATCCGACATTTCCAGACGTTCTTTGCAAGACAAAAACTACAACATCAGATAGACGTCATAGAAAGGACACATGGGGACAGAGAACTCATAGAATTGTGGTCTCAACTTCAGCGGAAATTACCAGAATTCTTCCTTGACGTGGGAGAAATAAAACCAGCACTTGTACATGGAGATTTGACCAAGATTAATGTTTCTGGTAATGAAGATGAACCAGGTAATGTATCTACATATATGAATTAACCGATTGATTATGCTTGATCTATTTACATTATTCCATTTGTATGGTCACTTCCGACCGACTCAGTGATGATAACGTTTGACCTCAGACCACTTATATTATACTGAGTTTTGACCAAGTTTGGACCGCGCCACGCTCAGGCTTTTGGCGCTAACGTGTGGAGCGCCACCACCCACGACTACCCCTCACTCACAGTCTGAGAGATCGAGAGCATTATGGCATAGTCCATCCACTAATAGTCAAAGTTGAGATTATTTGGAGATTTAGGCCACTGGCGGTATAAAGTCTGAAGAAATACAGAACAACAATATAAAGAGAGAGAGAGAGAGAGAGAGAATGTTACAATTATAAGCGAAATACATGGAAACTGTAATAGGCCTTCAGATTATATATACAGCTAGGTATTAACATAAAAAATCATGTGCGTTGTATTCCAGTTGTCTTCGATCCAGCCGCATTCTATGGTCACAGCGAATATGACTTAGCTTCGGTGAATATGTTCGGTGGCTTTGATTCGGCATTCTTTACAGCATATCACAAACTAATCCCGAAAGCTGCTGGCTTCGACAGAAGGGCTAGGTTATATGAATTGTTCAACCAATTTAATATCTGGTATGTATGATGATACATCATCATTTTACACCCTAGTTAGACTTTGATCTTCAGGGTCAGTTCTCAAAATCGATTAATTATTGCATATTCCAGACAGTATGTGGCATTTAAAGTATGACCAATATTTTGTAACGATCTTGTGGGCACGGGCATACAGAACGGGGGGGGGGGGTATACACATGAATGCTCGCATTACCTTTATTGCTTAATGACAGCCATATTTGGTGTAAACATACTCCACTGTCTATGGTGTAAACTATCAGCAATATTACGTGTAACAGCTCTGGAAACATAAGACATAGAGACATCATTCAAGTGTCTACTCCTATGTTACCTTTCCGCGAACATGACCTTTCAGTTAATATCTTTAAATTTGACCCTGACATTTACCTTCTGAGTCAAAATTTATCACCTCTGAGTCACACGGAAGGGGGGAGGACTGTGTTCTACGAAGATTTCATGAATTGTATTTCATTAGCTATTCCTCCACCTGACCCCCCCCCACCCCCGCACTCTAAAGATTAGAATAAATCAATAAACACATACATGTACATACCTCTGCAAGGGATACCAGTAACATCACTGGTGTCAGTGAAAAACAAATTGTTAAACAAGACACGGTATTGACGATGGGAATACACACACATAATCGTACTGTGACAACATAATTTAATACTAACCACCACAGTCTATCTCTTAATTAACATTCCATCTATTTCAGACATATTTGCAATGTGTGGTAATGAACCTTGAAAGAGGGAATATAATTTTTCGCCTCGAGACATTGAGTCAATAAACATTTACACCATTATATTCCCACCATTCCCCACCTAATTGTTAATGGACCCTTCCATTTAGAATACCGACACATCCAGGCCCTAGACACAACCATATAAACATTGGGGGGGGGGGGGAAAGACTCTATTGCTTGAAATTTCTGTTTTAATATCAGCTACTTTAGGAACTTCACTGACTTCCTCAGATATCACACAAAAAATCGCCGTAGTGCTCAGTCAAGCGATATCTCACTTTGAACACCACTTGCTAAGCTCTACTTCAACGATATTGTGAAAATATACTGTATATGATCATGATTTCGCTTCACTCTGAAAACATTACAGGTTTAATAGCACATATACTGTATAACAATGACGTCATTTCATCCTTATATCATCTCAGGAATCACTTTGGTTCGGCGTATAAAGACCAAGTACTAGGTGCAATGAGAGACCTACTAGCAATGTGAATGTATCGTTTCCAATGACTAATGACGTATGACGCATGTGATGTGAGGGATGATGCAATCTGATTAAAATCTGATGTTAGATAGGCTGGTATTCCTGTATTTACCTTTATTCCATCATTATTGCGTCTTTTAGAAGTTTTACGTGAGTTTTTTTTTTCCTGGGCGAAAGGCGTTCGCCCAGGAAAAAAAAACTCACGTAAAAGACGCAATAATGATGGAATAAAGGTAAATACAGGAATACCAGCCTATCTAACATCAGATTTTAATCAGATTGGGGATGATGGTGCCACCACGTGGATTGAATGCAACATCACCAAGTTCATCCATCATCTGTTAAAATTCACGGTTGCTTTACACATGTAAATCACCAACACAAACATTCCAATCGCCATCTTGATTTTTGAGTGAGAGATGGGGCCATAGATAGGTGGGCATCCTTCATTTCATTTTGATGACATGTACAGATTTACCTGGAAATTTTAATAGAGAGAAATGTTCTTTGGTGTACACTTAATCATGTACCAGTAGCTAGCAGCAGTAATTGTAGGATTATGTTTTGTTTTGGGGCTAGCGCTATGAAACAACATATGCCAAGTATGTTAAACTTTTTACACTTTTTTAAATAGCTTTTTGCAATGTATTGCGTTACAAACACACAATTGGTAAATGTTGTTTTACACTGATTTTTCAAGGAAGCCATGATTAAATTGTTTTATAAATACTCCAATCCTCATGCATATGGCCGCTTTAACCTGTAAATGACCAAATGAAGTAATTGTTTATATGTACAAAAATGTCGAGGAAATATATCCCTGCTATACAATCAACTGTTCTATAGATGCCAGAGGATAATTGCAATGTATATATGTCATGTACGAAAGCCTATTGGGGAATTCACACTACCTCTTTTGATCGACTTTGAACAAAATGGCAGTACAGCCAAGGAAAAGGTAGTTTCTACCAGTAAATGAAACAACCAGTTACTACATCAGCCCCCCCCCCCCTCCCCCCTTCATTACGGTGAAGGCCTGCATAATCTACTGAGTTTCAAATATTTTTATTGCTACACATACCCACATAACTTGTAACTTACCTTGCTGTGATACTGATCAAGTCTTGATTCTGGACACAGATTTCCATAATGGCAGACTATACGAACGAAAATTAGCCCATAATGCAATGCTTTAGTGACATGCACATATAAACTGAGTGTGAAGTATGAAGTGTGTCCCTAATAGGCTTTCGTAGTCATGCGTTGATATACACATTATGCTAAATTAAATTAATCAAGGTTTTATGTAGGTATTTTCACTTTAGTAAAAATGTGAATAAACTCAGCTTGTGTCACTTTAATCATTTACATCATATACAACTGTCGACATCAGACAGTTGACAAAAGGAATCTGTTACAAACAGGGAAAGTAAACAACTGAATTGGATTAATAACACATGACACATCATGTAAATAACTTGTATTACTTTGTAAAGAGGCCATAAAACTGTTCTTATCAAACCATGGTGTGTAATACAAGTTTCTGCTGTTCCAACATGCTGAGCAAAGGGTTTGAGTTATTGATCCAATTCATTTGTATACTTTCCCCAGGCTGGTTGTCACAGGTTCCGTTCATGCACAGATGGAATTATACCTATGTACTAGACTATCAACAGTCATCTTGACTTTTTTGTAATTTATCTTTAATACTATTGTTACCACTGAAATAAATAGAATTACACATGGTGTGTGCAGGACATTCCATGAAGTTAAGTCAGATTATATTATATTTTACGTGTTCGAATCCCAGGCTCAGTGAGTGGCACAGTGTGCATTCTCATTCTGTATGTGTATAGAACAGAGAATGTGCATTGTACATGCTGATTATTATATCGCATGTTGTGGGCTATATATGTGTACATAATTAGTAATTAATAAATATATATTTCAGAAGGATTTTAGAAATACAACAAAATATGATCCGCCTCTGAATACAGACTACTATTGTACCTCAAGTATTGCTTACTATTTACAGTGTCTCTGAAATAAATCACCTTGTTTTTTAATCAAGTTCTCGGCGACAAACTATCAATGTACTGCTCTTGCACAATATAAGTGTTTGTGGGTGTGTTTGTCTGAAGCCAGTCCAGAGTCTCAATTCCAGGGGGGTTAGGTATGACTGAAAACTAGTGGTGGTCAAAGGTGATTACAAAGTGTAAATCACGTTACTGTTAAACTGTGTTCAGTACTCTGCATACCAATAATTCAAACTTCCATGTTTGAACCTAAGACTTTTATCTGAACAATCAACCCATAACATGAACAGCTCAGAAAAGCAATTCCACTGTGTACCACACTCATTAAAAGTGTTACGATCCTAAATATCGTATTTTGGAATTATGGGAACAAAATTTAACATTTCAGCATTGTAGGCTATAGGTCAGAAATAGACTAGCGATTATGATTCTGGGCAAACATGAAGTCAGCAAAATTCATATGATTGTCGAAAGAACAGTGTCAGCGATTATTAAAAATGATGTGATTCTGTGGCGTGATTTTTTATTTTAGTCTTTCCATTGTAATTGTATTCGAATGTTATAAAAATGAGAATTAAATCATGCAGCAATCACTCGGGTAGGTGATTCTGGCACGCCAATATCACTTCTCAATTGTGACTGATACCCAACTCTGGGCCAAGTCGATCCCGTAACGAATGTATGACAGTGTGAGTGCTGGAGTGCTGAGATTGAAAAATTGGGACACATCCCATACGACTACAAATGTAGTCCTCACAACAATAGCATTCACATTGAATGTAAAATACTACCATTACTGGTTCAAGCCTCATTGATTCAGATCACATGCTGGTCTAGTCTTGCTGCTAGACGTTCAGGCTTTCTTTCGATACTATAAGCAAACAAAGTTCGCAGTGAGGGCTTGCATCCTCGATAGCGATGTTCGGTCGTGTGTCATATTCTATCAGAAGAACATCCGAGGTCTAGCAGATAGACTAATGCTGGTCCTACTGATGTCACCTGACACAGTGGGTAGATTTAATATCCAGTAAGAATTTCTACTCATATTCTCGCTTACTGCATTGACATATAAATATTGTAAAAGTCTAGGTGTGAACTGAGACAAGCTACGGCTGAAAATCAAACAAGCCAAATGTCTACGCTGGTTGCATTCATTGGCAAAGTGACTTAATAATCCAAAGTACACACACAAACACAGCAAATACATGTACATGTACAACTGCCGACATCACACCATGGATGAACAGATACCCTTACAAACAGGGAAAATACACAAATGAATTGGATTAAGAACATGTTGGAAGTACAGAGACTTGTGTTACACACCATGGTTTGATAAAGAACACTTTGATGGACCCTTTACATATAAATGAAATGCCAAGGGAACTGGAAAGTTGTTTGTGATCAAATGAAAGAATGTAATACAAGTCTCTGTACTTCCAACATGCTGAGCCAAGTGTTATTAATCGAATTCATTTGTTTACTTTCACTGTTGGTAACATTTTCAATTCGTACACGGTCTGATGTCAGCAGTTGTATTCCAATGCACACAAAATACGAAGACAGTATGTCTGGTTTTCATGTTATGGTTTAATATACAGTTTTAAAGACATTACATAAACGTGACACTATACAACATACATATCAAATACACAGTGTGGTCATGCACTTCTTGTACAATAAATTCATTCTCCCCCCATGGTCATTGCAACTTTCACGTCTTTTAAAGTTACAACTCGCCACACGGTAAAATCTCTACAAAAATAATGCTGTTCTACGTATACTCTCACACTCATACACTTTTCTATGTAATCTTATTTAGGTACTAGTACATAATTCGGAAGTACGCACAAATCTTGTGCGAGATAATGACAATGAAATCAAGAACAACATTAGGGATTTTACAGCCAAATTTGAGACTTCGAAGTGAGCTCATTTCGTATGTACTTTTGACTTGCTACCCTTAATAAGCACACCATAAGTAAATTTTCTAACAGGTCTACCCTCCAACATCCTTTTTATCGTTGAGTCAAATTTTAAGTTGTGGTTCTGACACTTACTTTTACCTCAGTTAGGGGGGCAGTAAGTATTTGTCTTTCCCAACTTTGTTGCGCTGGCTGTAATGCTGTGTACACAAGTCAGCATTTTGGTTTCTGTGGTACTGACTGCTAAATAGGAACTCCACAGAAAACAAGTTGTAAATGAATTTGAAGTGAACATGAAGTGTTTCACAATAAATTCTGATAAAAACCTAAACCAAGTAACAAGTGAAAGGCCTTACAACTGACATCAGATCTGAAAATGTATGTCTGTACTGCTATACAGTGTAAAGTTACAGCCATCTGCATTGTACCATTGTTAGCTATCACAAATACATGGGTATCTCTGGGAATAGGCAGTCCAACAAAAAAACACTTTCACAAAAAACAACACATTCTTGTATGTAACTGCTTAACTAGTGGAAGGCCATGCATGTACTTCAGAAAGGCATACCCTGGTGTCATGCTTCACGCAGTACATGTCAACACTGTGGCAGTTATTTGTTACGTCTTCTGGAGTTATGACGAGGGGAGGGAGGCTCTTTTGAACATGGCATTTTGAGAAGAAAGTACAGCTGCTATTTTATACATATTTATACATTCTCAGTGAAATAAGAGCAAGAAATCTACAAGACTACACCCCCTCCTCATTAAACAAATGCATTCAAGTTTTTTTTAAGTCTGTTTATACTTTTGCATCAGTTTTCTTTCCTCGCATCACAAGATGTGGATTTGTTACAGTCGTAACACTGCAAGTCATCTAATTATAAGACCTTGAATAATATAGAATTCGTCTGTCTGTTCATAAACTTGTTTTGTAACAGTCTCTGTGATATTAGAATTAACTCTTCCAACCATTTCTACAGTCACAAAATTTGTACAGAAAGCTCTAATCCACCTGTGGGATATTCTTTCCTTTATAAATACATCATACAATTACTTGTAGTTGTTTGAACAGAAAAGTCCACACAGTATAAAATAGCTATCACAGGGGTAAAAAAAAAAATGACGACGTGATGGGCATGATACTAACATGTAAATCCATGCTATCAAATATATTTAGCATTTCCTTCATTTTAAAAGGCAGTCCTAACCTACATACAAGATTGGTATTTCAAGACCAGATACTTTCCTTCACTCTTTGGCTTATGTTGTGTTATGTTGTTGGCAGTCAAAATACAAAAACAGCTTGCATCTTCATCAAAAGTTCTTGTACCATGACCAAGGGTTCTTATTACTTAGGAGTAACGTTTCACTTGTTCACGGTCGACATGCTTGTCAAACTGTCCTTTCTGGCTTTCCCAAGAAATTTGATTCAAATTTGTCAGGTTGATCTATCTGTCACTACATAATATAAGTGTCCATTATTCCTACCCTCTATTTCTTGACACAGCAAGATCCATGGCCATATAGTTGGGAATAGACAACACAAATGTGACTGCCTTGCTATAAATGTCGGAAGTACTAACACATCATGGATAGCATGGGAACTAGGCTAGTAGATCAGTACCATTAGAATCAGGCGAGGGTTTCTCTACATTGCATACTAAGTCCTATACAGTTTCTACTTCTATCGGCTTTGTTTCTAGCTGCTATTACTTTTGTTTTACCCTGAATAACTCCTCTAGTTATGTAAAATGACGTCAAATGATTGGTGAACTCCAGCTGCTACGTCCATTGCTCTTGATTTCAATGATAACTGCAAATAGAAAAGAAATGAAGACATGAATGTGATGTTCCTTTATTAACCTTTATGTCACTGAAGTGGTACCAATTCATTTCAGAGAAATTGAAAGGAGTGACCAAAATTACACGGGGAAGGGTACTACTTGTGACCAATTAATTGGATTGTTGGGTTTTTAATATCTTCAGCACATTTGGTGGATGTTTCTCGAGGATTTGGGTTGAAACTGCAGATGTGGCCACTTTATCCCTTTCTTTGGTTGGTATGATGTGTCATCCTTTTTTTGGGTGTGGTTTCGGAACACTACACTTGTTATATGGGGAAGGTTCCATGCCTGTATGTTCAGTATACATGTTTGACAACACCAACATGACAATAATGCAGTGTTGTTCTCAGACTCATTCACAACGGTTAACATTACTTTATTGAACTCTGATAACATTCATGATAAGACTTACCGTTATTGTAGGATTTCCCGGCTGAATTTTTAATTCGGCAAGCACCCAAATAGCATTTGTTAATTTCAATGATTGGTATAATAAATCTTGGCCTTCTACATTTCGTTTGGCTATTGTGAAAATATTGTTAGCTTGCAACTTTTGACAAATAGTATCTGTTGAAAAAGAAGAGTAAAGTTACTTTCATTAGCATCAGTTATTCTTGTACCACAGGTGACACAAGCCTTATAAACATTTGGGTTTTTCATACCCAATAGATTTCTTTGTTCAATTGTGTGTCTATTATTGTTAGTCTAGAGTTGAACTGTGTCCATCTTTGTGTGAAGAATATCATGGCTCATCCGAACATTCCTTATTTTAAAACTGAGAATTCTACTTTTAACAGAATTTATTGTATTTGGAACACCTTGTCATTTGATATGTCACTTGTCATTAAAAATAAGCATTTGAAGAATTTCAATACTCAGATTGCAAACCATTACCATGAGCTACTTTATGAACAAGTTTGATCGCGAAAATCTCTGTACCTCTCAGTCTGTCATTGTACAAAGTGTTGTTGAATGTAATTTTAGGTTTTTCCATTGATCTTGTAACTGTAGTTTTTGTCGGTTGTCTTTCATTCTTTTGCATACTTGTACATTTATCGGTGTTTGTCACCTGTGTGGTCTGCCCGATTATTGTCAAAGTTTAAATAAATAAATAAATGTACCATGGGTGAAACACCAAGGCAACTTCATTTACCCTGTATTACTACTAGCGTTCTTAAAATGAAAACACAAATGAAAGATTTGTGGAGAAGTCTTACCTGTGTTCATGTTAACATTTGTTATTTGGAAATTTATCTCATTTGATGAAGGTATGTCTTTCCATGTGGCAAGGAAAGTTTTCCTCTCTGTAACAAAAACATAGATCAAACCAAAATACATTAATTCCATAATCAAAGAGAAACCCTTATACATTATATAGAGAAATGAAAAAAAGAATGAAAATGAAAATGAAAATACTTGCATAAAATCTTGAAAAAAATATACACTCCAAACTTGCAAGCACGAGACTTTCATATCACATGATTTTTATTTATTGTGGTACAAGCAGAGGTCAAGTTTTTTGCGGAGGCTGAAAATTCTCACATAAAACCTTCACTAAACTACTCTGTTGATATATGATTGTTGCAGGCATCATAAATCATCTCGAAGTATTGTTAGTACAGTTCAGTGTGCACCTGAGTACACATTAATTGGTAACATTTACAATGGTTTGACAAACAGTATGAACACTTTGGTCAGGACACATACATTTTTTTTATGAGCGAGACAACATGAATAATTGAATATAAGATCCTTATCTAAGCTGACCAGTCATCCCCTCCGCAAATGAAGTTTTGATGAAGCCACACAATTTTACTCAACATCTACATCTGTGTATGTCTTAGTACCTGACTGTATGTGTGCTGCTGCTATTGTGTAACTCAGTGACCAGTCAGCTTTGATAATGATGTCATATCCTATTATTTCTAATGTTGTCTTGCTCATAAAAAAGTATGTGTCCCCAGTAAAATGTTCATAGTATTTGGCAAACCGTTATTTGGACGGACAAGTCTCATCTTTCTTTGTTTCTATCCTAAATGTGTGCTCTGGATGTCTGCTATATGATCTTGTTTTTAAACATTTCTAAATATTTACTCACCCATCTGTCCGTCCTCCACAAATAACACGTGCATGGGAACAACGACACTAAAATACATCACATCGATACTGTTTTTCACTGCAACTTGAAGGTTTGTTAATGGATCCATGCGTAGCACTGGACCCACTGTATTTAATGGTAATGATGTATCATTGGATTGGTTTGGATTTAACGGTGACACCACAAGCAGTTGTGCAGCTGGGATAATTCCAAAACTGGAACAAGTACAACAAAAGGTACATGAAGCATCATATTCAATATCACAATACTCAATGTCATACTCAAAATTGCCTACGTAGGGAGTATGGCTACAAATCTAAATATGGGGGGGGGGGGGGGGGGGGGGGGCATGACTAAATACTGTCTACTTTATAGGGGGCATGACAAGTCGTCACAATATTACCTACTTACATGTAGGGGGGGCCTGACAACTCAATATTGCATACTTAGGGGGCATGACAACTCAATATCGTCTACTTAGAGGGCATGAAAACTTAATATTATCGACTTTGGGGTGCATGACAACTCTATGGGCTATGATTACAGCCCCCACCCCCACCCCCACATTGTCTAATTAGGGGCATGACAACTCTCAACATACAAACACAGAACACTACAAATGTATTATGGGATGTATGAAGTAGGGGAAAGCTAACTAAGAATTGAATTATTACCCCTGGTGCAGATCTCTATGTGTTACAAAACACTATACTTCAACACTCTACAGAGTTCACAATACACGGCTGCTTCTGTAAGTACACATGATTAAATCCATCACAAAGTAACCTCTATCCTACCAGGTACCCATATCTAACCCCTCCCATCTCTTCATTCCACCATCACAGCGGCTGACAAAGAAACACATCAACCTTGCCCTCACTAAAATAGACAATTTTTGGTCACTTACCTATTTTTGTTGAGTTGAATAGCAAAGTTTGTCATTTGTTGCAAGGCCTTGTTTGTAACTGTCATGTCCATATATAGTTGATTCTGACGACGTGAGAATGTGCCACTGATCTCTAGACCCTTAGCTTTCGTAGGATGTAGCCATATCTGATAGAATACAAAGAAAAATGCAATGATACCTGCTTTGCAATATGGAAGATTAACGAGTACTTATTTTAGATTCTTCAATGTAGACATTTTAAAATATGTAATGATGGTTTTGTATGATTTATAAATAACATCACATCATGTCTTCCCATGTATCTGTTACACATCCCCCAGTGTTTTATTTAAGGGCGGTAAGTAGGTAAAATCTACCGGGGTTCCCACATCATTTTACCGGGGTTCCCCACCTAAACTATGATACATTGCATGGGAAGCACTACCAGTTTTACCTCTTCCCCCCTTTCTGTTATTGGGGTTCCCAAACCTTAGCAAAAACACTGTCCCCACTATGTTGAACTATCACTGCATATATAGTTTGATTACATGGGATAGTTGCGAGGACAAGTTATTATGATGTGTTGATATCTGGTTACATAACTGGTTACAGATCACCATCAGTAAGGCCTTCCTTGTGGTTACCCATCATAAACAAGTCTTCTAAGTTAGAACACATAGCCCCCCCCCCCCAACATTAACGTGGTTGCATCATAAACAAGTCTTCTATGTTAGAACACATAGTCCCCCCCCCCTCCAACATTAATGTAGGTGCATCATAAACAAGTCTTCTATGTTAGAAAACATAGCACCCCCCCCCACATTAATGTGGATGCATTATAAAAAAGTCTTCTATTTAGAAACAATAGTGCCCCCTCCCCCATCCTAATGTAGATGGACCATAAACAAGTCTTCTGTGTTAGAAGACACAAGAACCCCTTTCCCCTCCTCCCTATACACCAATGTAACAGCATCATAAACAAGTGACTGGGCTAGTTTTGTACAGAACATTTGACATCATACCTCTTTTGGTTGAACATAGCAGCCACCTCCAAGACCTGGTCCAGCAGCCAAGTCAAAAATATCTCCTAGTCCTCCGAGTGAGGATCCCATTGGTGCTGCCATTGGTGGTGGTGTGGGTGCTGCTCCTGTTGCAGCTGGTAAGGGTCCACCCAACTGGCAAAGAAGATAAGTCAGTATTACTATTATATACTAATGAAATTTCAAGTAGCAGATTATATAATTGGTCTTCATAGTGTTCAAAATCATAATTTTGAAATCCCTGCGAACAAAACTTTTGTTTCACTTCTACTTAATGCAAGTAATCATAACACAGTCAGTATTCCTCAAAGGGACAGAAATTGATGCTGGATTCAAGAATTTATTTGGTTTGTGTTTGCTTATTTGTTTACGGTAAAAAAACATCAGTTACTTTCTAAAAATGAAAATTTCGACTCACAAAATAGTAATAACATAATACATTTTTGGAAACAAACCCCAAATTATCAGACATCTCATCAGTATTGTAAGGGTTGCACTACAATGGGCTGTCTTGCCTGAGACTATTGTAGTCAAAGTTTTAGCTACATGTAGCAACAGATGACAATTATTTGTCTATGAAAATCTGGGAATTCATCAAAATCTGGGTTTGTAACTAAACCTAAATTTATTACTAATAATAGACATAGTTCCCTCCCTCCCCAAGTACATCGTCCTGGTATTGAAACATGGTGATGCATGCAATCAAAAGTGTTAATACATTATCTCGATTTTCTGAAAAGCACGATATTAATTCGGCAACAAATCTAATGTAAAACATGATCTGTATTGTACATATAAATCGATATCACAATATGACAAACAAGCTTATGTCAAAAATCATGCAAGTGTTTGTGTTGAAGTTGGGGAACCCTGTAAGAGAGGGAGGGATCTGGTAAAATTTGTGTAGTACTCTCTTACACTGTGTAACATAATTTTGTTTTGGCAACCCCTGTAAAGTGATTGGGGAACTCAGGTAGATCCCCCAATTACAAGCCTTAGCAAAAACACTGTTCAATTTGATATAACTCAACTCACCAGGCTGTCCAAGCCACCACCTAATAAGTCTATTGACCCTGTGTCTTCGATGTATGATGTTGGTTGTTGTTGAACTTGTTGCTGAGCTGGTGGTCCCAAGTCCATACTGAGGAGATCACCAATCAGGTCTCCTTGTGATGGGATAACTGTGGTTTGTGCTTGTGCTGGTGGAGGAGGAGCTGCAGCAGCTGTTGGTGCCGTGACTGCTGTTTCAGCCACTTCTGAGGTTGCCCTGTAGTGGAAAATTAGACAACTCATCAAAAACCAGTGAAGTAATATTATATGTCAAGGATACTAACATTTCTTTTAATGGTGCTAAACATAAACAATAGCGACATTTCCCGATTTGTGGAGTGTACTTTTCAATATTTTTTTTTTTCTTTTTTGAGAGCAAATATGCATACAAATACATTCCCATTCTCACTCTGTTCCTAGCATCACTTACAAACTGTACAGCTCTTTGCTATTATCAAAGACTAAGATACGCCACGTTATTAGGTTGATGGTTGTGGGTATCCCAATATGGTACAGGCCACTAAAACCACAGCTAGCATCACTGTTTTGTTTCTAAGATGTAAATGCAGTCAAACTTACGACTGTGGTCTTGCTGGAAGTGCAACCTTCTTCAATGCTGTGCGTCCTTCGACAAACGCACTGGGTGGTTTATGATAGACAGATGCCAGACTTGAAATGTGACAAATGAGTTCATCTAGCAGTGTGGGTTCAATCAGATCAGTTTCCTCCGAGATGAGTGGTTTCTCTGCCAGCACTACTTCTTTGGCTGCTGCAGGGTCGGTAGACAACAATCGCCAGTAAATGTAACCTCTATCACGCAAGTCTGGATTGTCACTATCCTGTTGAGTAACCAAAGGAATCAAGATTAAGAATACTTCCTAAGTTCCCATTTAAAGTCAACGTTTATTAAAAACAGTTTATTTGGTAACCACAATATAAAGATTCTGGAACAGTGGTCATAGAATCAAGAAATTACAGAAATTAAAAGTACTTCACATTCAAGATGTTCACTTTGCAGTCAATGTTTTGTCAAAACCTGTCTGAGTTAGGAAATCTGGTATGATTCAAATTTTGCATGGGCAACAAGGTAAAATGACTGGGCAATGCTAGCAGATTACAAAATTCAACACTTCAAATCTGTAATAAAAACCTTGCACAAAACTACAGTGCCGGACTTCCAAGTGTGTGGAACCCCTTGTGTAACTTGTCACACTAAATTCATTGTATAAGGTAGATTTCAGACATAAAACTTGACTTAATGTATTTCATTGAAACCACTGTATAGACAACTGCATTTGTCTATGGAAGGAGAGCCCAAAATGAAGATAGATTGAGAAAGAATGGATACCTGTGTTGCCAAACTGAGCACTTGCTGTACCAGTTCTTGTGTATCTGTGGGTCTCTTTAAGAATAACTTGACGATGGCTGTGAGGAGCTGTAATTGCACTTGTGTATTTTCATCATGGAATCCCTCCAAGAAACTCTCCAGAAGCTCATCAGCGTTGTCGATTCGCTCGGCATATTCTCCAATGATCCAGATCATTGATGCTCTGCCAATCAAATATACACACATATTGGTTCAAGTTTAACTCCTGTAACAGCCAATCGATTGTCATTCATATGCAAATTGTCATGGCATGACCCATTGTTGACATCTACATTTCATAAGGGCTATTTTGATTTGTGCGTGGTACACAACAGCATCTTGTTTGCGGAAAACTAGCCAATCAATGTTGATTTATTCAGAATTCACTGAAACACACTTGCACAACACATGTTTCATGTTCAAATATGTGAGTTGAGAAGGTAATGGTGGCATGATGATTTCACCCCCCCCCC
Organism: Glandiceps talaboti; assembly: GCF_964340395.1. NCBI lineage: Eukaryota > Metazoa > Hemichordata > Enteropneusta > Spengelidae > Glandiceps > Glandiceps talaboti. The sequence goes on along the minus strand of NC_135566.1, from coordinate 13,609,232 downwards.
CCTCCCCCCCCCACCACCACCACCACCACCCAGTTTGCAATAAAGGTTGTCACAATGATAAAGTTCAACTCACCTTGCTTCTGGCTCATCCAAAGTATCCAGATTTTCACACAACGTAGAAATGATGCTCTCGTATTTATTGGGGTATTTACGGAAGATATCTTTGATTACAACGATGGCCTCCTGGACAACATAGTTGACTTTGGTTTGAATGAGGTCAAGTAATGTACTAACACATCTTTCAGCAGATTGCTATTGGGAAGACAAGACAGCGGTAAAAATTAAGTACACCACTTTTATTGGACATTATGTGTGTCGTAGAAAAAATATTGAATTTATCGATGAAAGAATCTATGATTGTCTTACTATGATAGGAATTCTTTCCCAAACTTTTCATCTACACATATCTAGTATCTACAGAAGGGATACAGTAGAGCATTTGCCTCGAGTCTTTATAGAGTAGTGGGTTCCACCCAATGATTTACATGGTTAGCATTTCTACAGTAATGTGCTCCACCCTATGATTTAGAGTTATCCGAAGGCATTTCTAAGTAGTGGGTTCCATCCTATGGTTTACAGCATTATCCCAAGGGCCTTTGTTGTCTTTTGGTCAACAAGATGCCCCCTCACAGACTTGACTTCATTGAGGGGAAAATTGACATGGAGAAAGTTTGTTCAGGTGTGCCCATGTTTTCACCAGAAAATAACTAAGTTACAAGTTACATTTTGTACATAATCAACAATGAACTTGTCAAGATATCTACTCTCTTTGATCTAGTCATAGATTGGAATCTATAACTCTATAGATGGTTGGGAAGCACTAGTCTAGTTTCCTATACATGTTACGATCACTACAATCATCTCAACGGTATAGTCAAAGTGGTTACTCTAAGCACAAGAATCTGTGTTTACCCCCAGCAGTGTTGATATAAACATGATGACTGTATAGCATCCCCACATTATTTACTTTCAGATTGGAGGAGGTGGAGTTAAGTAAACATGAAGTGCAAAATTCCAGTGATAGTCAGAGCAGCTATACTAATTGAATATTAATGAGCAATCATGAAAAGTGAAATTTGTCAGTTTGACTATACTTGGAGCAGATAGTGATCATAGAGAGAATATTGACAGGTGTAGAATCTAGACTAGGAAAGCACTGACTGTGTGAAAACCATTATTTGCCTCTAAATCTGACGGTCTGATATGGCCATACCTCAACTTTGATGGCACATCTACCAATGGCTCTGACTGACTTCCTCACAAAGTCTACGTCAACCTCTGTTGCGTATTCCTTCAGTTCTGCTAGCACCTGTGCAATGTTAGCTTGTGTTGCAAGTCTGATCATGATGTCAAGTTTCTCAAGTTTCACATAGATTGGATCATTGTACTTCACAAAGAACACTTTCATTTCATGTTTCAAGATCTCTGGTCTGTAAAAAAGAATGAAAAAGTTGATGGTATTCAGGTCTTCTAAGATCATAAGCTTACAAAATTATCATCTGAATCAAATTCAGCACTTCCTAATACACATATGAATTCATGTCCAGAAACAAAGAGCCCTGCCATGTTTGGAATGGCATTCTTGCCCCCCTTTCTATTAAAATCTTTTGTTTTGATGGGAAATATTCCCACATTTTTCAGACGACAATTTCTGCTCTATGTACTGTGTAAGAATATCAGCGTCGATGTGATACACAAGTACAGTTGCTATATGATACGTACTTACTGCTTTTCCAAATAAAAATTTTTCAAGTATTTATGCCGAGTTAATAACTGAATATTTAGTATACATTGGTAATTGAGTGGTATAAATTTGAAAGGCATAGTAACTGTTCAGTCACATTTTATTATATTTGATCACACAAACATACTACGAAAACCTGAAATAATCAAACTTTCCTTGCCTTTTTAAAATCAAATTAATGTTTTTCAATGCTACCCGTTACATGAACATATTAAAAACCTGAAATATTCATTATTTCCTACCTTTTTTGAACGATCAAATTAATATTTCTCAATGCCACGTATTGAATCTCTGGCTCTGCTGACAGCAAGGTTACCAGTGGTGGAGACAGCTTTTTGCTGAGAGAAACGGTGTAGTCTGACGTAGGGTCCAACATCTCCATGAATTTCATTAAAACCTGAAAGCAGGACGATACAAATAAAATGTCATCTTTACTAGCTGAATAGTTCATCAATGGATGAAGCTTACCCAGTCTTTCGTCTTATGTTATTACAGTTGTCACCTAGTATACAGGGCTCGAAATTCGCGGTAGCCCCGCGTCCACAGACTACCAATGTCTGTCTCTGGGCTACCAAATTATGTGAGTGGTAGCCCAATTGGGCTACTAAGTTTTGAATGAAACTGTGACACCCTGACTCCGACACCTTCCCGGGCCGGGGGCCTCCGAGGTCGCAGTCCTGTGGGACGTGTTCTCGCCAAAATTAGTGTCAAAATCAGTGCGTCTTTCCAAATTTGCATCCACACTACATGTATATCAAATGTACACGAAATACATGTACACTGTACACGTCATTCTTCCGTTCATCGTATACACAGCTTGTACTTCCAAAATGTCACAACAAAACATTTATATGCAACAATATTCTGTATAGCGATTTACTGTTATCTTTCTGTACTTTCAATTTCCCATGGTTATCACTCTCTGGAAATCTGCTCTCCGGCCCGGGCCCTTCCGGTTCTTCTCGGAGTCGGGGTACAGTACACTCTCGGTACAGCACTGCTGCAGTAACTAAATTCCATAACATGAATGACAGCTTTAACTTTCAACTTGACAGAGACACAGTTGTAATGGTGTTTGATAAAATTTTATGCTGATGAGAACTGTTAACTTGGTATACACCTACAGATTCGTTTATTCTTGAACGATGCCTAAAACATTCCGTGTGTAAACCATGCTCACGCAACCCCTGAGAGCATGCAGTGGTGAATGGTAAATTCACGTAATGTATTCGATCTAGTAGTAGCAGCAAAGCTCAAAAGAAAGTTGAAGTTTTAGTGAGAATGAAATGGTGACATGATGATTTGAATTTATCTTAGTGAAGTTTTCAGCATGGACCGTCTGCTGATGTGGTCTTAGACTCTGTTTGATTATCTCTTCGCCCATGAATGGAAGGGGCTTTGCCGTAATGGCCGTCATGTACAAATCCTGTCTAACCCGTCTGTTAATAAGTAACCAATCACGTGAATAGATAATGATAACAGCACATAGTTTCTAAACTACCCAAGACGTAGTCTCCACATCAGGAAATGGCCATGGGGCTTATGAAACTGTTTATACGTTTTCCATACGTTGAATCATATTCAAATTTTACAGGTCTCACTGCACCAAGAGATTTAGATAATAGTTACAAGTACGAATTGCGACTACATGTTATTTCATTGCAATGATAACCGTACGTTGTAAATGACACGGCCCCAGAGACACATACATGCAAAAAATTGTGTCCCCAATGTCAAATATGGCATGAAATACACACAAATAACGTGTTAACGTGACTCTTAAGTTATTCAATCAATCATCGAATTCAATACATCATATAGTTACATATATACACAGACACCATTAATTTAGGAATGCATGCATATGGGCTACCAGTCATTGCTCTCGGGCTACCAAATTTAAAAGATGGTAGCCCACCTGGGCTACCAAGAAAAAAAATGAATTTCGAGCCCTGGTATAGAACCTTCAGTTGAAAAGTTTCATTTCATCTTTGATTTCACAAAACTAGTTCAGTCCATTAAACATTGACTACACAGAAGAAATTGTTATTCTGAAATGATTCCACAATAAATATAGAATTGTATGTGTATATGTGTGTGTGTACATGTATGTATGTATGTATGTATGTATGTATGTATGTATGTATGTATGTATGTATGTATGTATGTATGTACATATGTATGTATTACTATGTATGTATGTATTTATGTATGTATGTATGTATGTATGTATGTATGTATGTATGTATGTATGTATGTATGTATGTATGTATGTATGTACATGTATGTATGTATGTATCTATCCATGTATGTATGTACGTACGTACGTACGTACGTACGTACGTACGTCTATACGTTATGTGTGTGGTTATATCTGAGTTAGTGTGGGGAGGGGTGAGGGAGAAGAAAACTTGTTTGTCATAAGCATTTCTTTAAATCCATGTACTGTAGATTACCTTGACAGCTGAGAGGACCACAGCAGCATTGGCATGAGCTAGACGTGGAGTAACTCTTTCACAGATACTCTGTCCTTCCCTCTCATCTTTGGGAGTATAGTTGGCCAACGAATCCAGAATAAATATCTGACCCCATCTTTAACAGAAAACATGGCTGGATTAGATTTGTGATTTTGTGAAGTAGGATAGCACTATTACTTTATGACTATGCTTGTAATGAGAAAACGAACCAACTGATATCTTGACTTTTTCACGAGCCCACCAGAGTTAGCAAAATTGAATTTACTAGCATTGATCTTACAGGTATCCATCCCACTCAACCTTGACTGAAAAACTTGTTGAAGTTGGCATTCCTGTGAAGTTACCATCAGCTAAATACTAGTGCTGGCGAGTTTATAATATTAAATGATAACAGAAGTGTAAACCATGATGAATCTTTCGGTGGAAGTTAACCATTACCAAACTCTGCAAACTTGGGTGATTTCATTGAAATTAGACATCTATTGTATACCTATATAAAGTAAACGGATGGATTTGAATGACTTACTCGGTACATTCGTTGAGAGCAGTCAACAGTTTGTTGACAGTTTGTGAATTCATATCAATGAGGGCAGCAGCTGTTGGTGATGACTCATTGATTTCAGCAAGTGCTGCCACAGCATTGGCTACAACCTGAAGAGAAACAAAACAATATTTATCTCTATCTGAATTTATACCTCAAATATTTCTGCTGCCTGAGTGAGTATATGTTAGCCATCTCAGCTAAAATAACAACTGATCAAAGGACTGTACACAACAATGCCTGCAGTGTAATAGATCTAAGCGTTATGTATTCTCATATCTGCATATATACATACATGTATCAGGGCCCTCAGGGTGAATTTATTCTTTCAGTAAAACTCAAGAATGATTACAGGTTGAAAATAACGAAATCTTTTGTTTATTCTACCATGCAAAAATTTACAAAATTTGCATCTTTAAAATTTGAGGTACCATTACAGTCTGGCTGACATATGCAGTACTAAGTTTAACACAACCAGAAATTTCACCTATACAAAGGACAATGTCACTGTTACCCTAGATGGGTTTAGACAGAATAAAGTTCAACCTACCATTGGATTGGAATCTGACAGCAAGTCCCTCAGATGATCTAAGAACCCCTGGTCTTCCACCAACTGGGCATTGATGTCATGCAGTTTGGCCACACATACTGCTGCTGTCTTGCGGACATACGGATCCTCATCTTTCAAGCATTTTCTCAGCGGCTCACACAGGTACTCTGTTATTTTATCCACTCGGATACAACCCATGGTTCTTACTGCTAGTGCTCTGATCAAAGGGTTGGGATCTTCACAGTCCTGCAAAGAATCATGCATGGAAAAATTGACATCTGATGTATTTACTGTAAATACGATTGCCAGTAAAATAACTACAGATCTGTTGCTTAGGTTCCTGCTGGTTAGCAAGCTTAGTGTGGGCAAGGCCCCCCCGCACCAACCCACCAGCAAACGTGTTACTGTGTGAATGTAATCTGAAGCATATCAAGTTCAATCTGATCTGTCAAAAGTACCTACATGTCCTGAAACATGTTTGATGTTTAGTATTTGTAGCAGTAAACTGAACGAAGAATACTTTTGCGAAACTGGTTCTAATAGCTTTCAATTCTTTCTGATTCATGTAATTTGAATATACTTTAATAGTATTATTCTTGGTGTTAGGGTCATCCATTTGTTGCTTTTAATACAACATTTTGTCACTTTCCTGGTGCATTTCATATTACAATGTATAGCATATCAGAGATTATCACTCGTGTTGTCAATGACCACTACTCTGTGAATCCCTGATCTAACTAAACTAAACATCCAAGTACTAGTACTATTAAATAGTAGCTTACCCTGACAAATGTATTGACGGCCATGATTGCCATATCAGGTTGACTCTTAGCATAGTTCATTAAGTATAAATAGACAAGTTTCTTCAACTCCAGGTTATCTGTCTGCATACAGTTGACCACATCAGGAAACAAAGAACTGCAACAAGAGAAGATAACTGTGTCAATTTATATAAACAACTCATATATAGATATTACGTGTCTGGTTTCACAGATACAGAGTATGGTGGGGTGAGGTCCACGATATCAGTTTCCTCCCCCATGTAAAATTACATGTTATTTTACACAAAAATAATTTTGTATCAGGCTGTCAGTTGTATAAATCTATCTGCATTCCCAGGGTATTTCACCGAGTTCCCAACAAAAAGTATGATACAATGTATGGAAATCTTAAGCACGTTCTCCCTGTCTCATTCTTTCCTTCGAGACCAACTTTCCCTGTAGTTCTGCCAGACAAGTCACTCATAATTTCAACATGTGCCTTTTTTTAACATCCCTACATTTGTAATTGTTTATCTACTTGAGTTCAAGTTGGGTAAAATGACATACAAAATATCACAATATTCAGGATGTTATGATGCAATCCAAGGTAGAAATCAGGGAGTGTTTACCAATCTCCTTACCTGACATCTTTGCCAACAGTCATACTGGCTATGACTTTCTTAACAGCTTCCTTCTTCCTGTCTTTCTTGTCACTATTGAGTTCGGCTTTCAACTCAAAGATCTCACCCTTCTTGGTGGTGGTGAAGTACTTGGAATCCGTCATCCTGGCGTTTTACAGTCAAATATCTATCTATTGAATGATTAAAAAAATGTCAAAATTACAATGTTTTCTTTGTTTTTATTGAAATAATTTCATTCAGTGTATATTTCTCAACAAAAGTTAATTTAATCAATCAACAGTGCTGAAAAAATATTAGATCACTCAAATATTTTTGCGAGTCACAGCCATCGTCATCTGGGAATACAAGTATGACCTATAATATTGGTATTATTTTCACACTGTTATAACAATTACATCAATTATGGTACTTTAGATAAGGCTTCACTTTCACAGACGTAATATGATACAGTACACATACATGTCACATACATGTGTCTATTGTATGTACACATACATCCTTCACATGTGATTTTTTTCAAAGAGCCATCACATTATGAATTCAACCGAGCTGCTAACAAGACTCAAAAGTAGTTTTCAAAAAAATATATTGATCTTGTAAATCATCAAAAAATTTTCTTTTTATAAAATGTAGACAATCAATATGTATGCAATCTGTGTCAGACTCCTGAAATTGTACAATACAGAAAAGTTGACAAGTGCCAGACACCATAAATGTTAGAAATGAATAATAACTTGTGCAACAATTAATTACATGCAGGCGGCTATGTAGAATTTCCTTGTGGACAAAATTCCAAAGGCAAAAAGAAACATTTATAAATACATATCATGTAAAACGTCACTGTCACCGATGACTTCCTTGCTTTGAACACAATATCTTGCCACTTATGGTTATGTCAGTGGTACGATGACAATGGGGCAAAGTCGGCAATGATGTTTTGAATCTCGGCCGTTCCATTCTAGTAGTAATAATATCAATTGAATGTCATTTGTATTTCTGATTTTACCTTTCAAGGTATTACTTTGCCCCCATTTTTCCATGCTGTTGTTTAAGCTCAGACAACAGAATACGACAAATAAAACTGCAATGGACTAAGTTTTAAAACAACACTACTACAACAACAACATATATTATATTCCGATAATTTCTGCCACCCCCGACTTGCTGACGATTTGACCGGAAGTACGCATACAACCACATAAAAAATAAATCAAACCAATGTTTTATTGTTTGCAACTCACACACATGGAATACTACACAAGAAAACGGTCTAGAAATAAGCCTCTCAGCCTAAAGAACAGTCTTCCAACTCAAAAATAAAGAAATCTCATCGAAATTTGTACGTGGCGAGAGGGGCGGTTCCTGTTATTAGAAGTGTTAATACGTTCACTCCATTGAAACATTACACACCGTCTGCTAGAAGTCAAGATTAATAAACTCTTCCAAAAAGTATGACAAAAACTTATTGTTAACCAAAGAGATATATTTAAAGCATGGATACCTACCAATATTTTGGTTTTGCGGTGGATGATACCGGATAAATTTAATGGGTATCCTTTCCAAATCTACGGAACAAGATGGCGGCGTCTTCCTGCTTCCCACAATGCTTCATTACTACCCCGGCTGACCTTTGAACTTTTCGATATGCGAACAGGTACGTGATTACTTGTCTGCATGTGGTTATGCACATTTAATCGTAACATTTGAGCATATTTATTTCAGCACCTCCTAAAAATATTTTCCACCTTTGAGAATGCATGCAACGTCATCCAGATCGAGAATCTGCGTGGTGACGTTACGCGGAAAATGGCCATGAACTCGCTCAATCAATAGCTCACTCACAGAGCTAGAGTGGAGACCCATGGATGATGATGGATGATTCATAATCACACAGGCACTTGAATCAATCTGCATGAAAATTTCTTTAAAATTGTTTCTTTGGTTTTTCTTTTACTATACATTTTTAAAAAAAAATGCATACTGATTGATTCAAGTGCCTGTGATTGTAATATGCAATGTGTACTTTCTTTTGGTTTACTTTTACTTTTCAAATGAAAACAAAAAAATTTGTTTTGCTTTGTGGTGGTGGTGGTGGTGGTGGTGTTGTTGCTGGTTATTTATTTCATCGAGCTGGGTGGGGAGGGGAGCAATATCTTGAGGAGCACCTGTGTTCTCTTCACAGTGGGGCTAATTCATCCATAACTGAGAACCTTAACATTTTCATCCTAAATTAACATTTGCATGCTTAAAAAATGATTTTACAATTTCTCTCTCTGTTGGAATTTTTTTTTGAATTTCTGACCAGTATGTAGGAGATACATGTACTTCTTGGTAGAATGGGTATGCAGACAGGAAAGCTAGATTAAGAGGAGCAAAAGAGAAGAGGAGAAATTATAAGGACAGTTATATCAAAGTCATCACCGCTATGGCAGAGTTTGGAGCTCACCTGACATCTGCCACAGCAGATGAAGAAAAACCTACCTTCTTTGAAGTACTTGCCCAAGAAGGGTTGATGTCTGCAATCAGACCAGCTATTAAACATGCACTCAGGGTGAGATATATAGACATTAATACTAACTGTGACCATGCACTCAGGCAACTTATTGCATGCCCCTGCCAGTATACATTTGTACATTTGCTGCAATCTTGCCATTTGTTTTATATATAGGGACAGCAGAGAAATTTGCTGAAGTAACTAAGTGAAGCTCACATTACCTACAACAATTAATAGCACAACAGTGCTGCTAACAATAACAACAACATACTGTGCAACTTGTCAAATTTGCAGTATAATGCTGTTATAGTGTTGCTTGTTGTATGAATGAATGGATGGATGTACATGTATGGATGGATGGATGGATGGATGGATGTACATTTTGTATGTATGTGTGTGTGTGTGTGTGCATGTGTGCACATACATGTGTTTCTGTGTGTGCATGTGCATTTGTATGTGTGCATGCATGTGTGAGTGAGTGCATGCATGTGTGTATGTATGTATATGTGTGTGTGTGTGTGTGTGTGTGTGTGTGTGTGTGTGTGTGTGTGTGTGTGTGTGTGTACAACTAATCCTTGTTTAATGTACACATTGTCAACTGTACATGTACAGGTGTTAGCAGAATACAACCCATCAAGGTATGGTTGGTTGTATAGATACAGTGATGAGATATATCTAAGCCTTGATTTAGTTTTACAACAACACTTCCTATCTACAACATGTAAGTATATCATAAAGACATCAACCAACCACACTGAGCAGGCTTCTCTTGCCACACTTGTTGACAACCAACAGTGATTATAGGCATTAGCAGTTAGTATATTGGGTCACGGAATAAAGATAAACGCAGTACAATCAATCCAGTCACTATCGAGTGTAAGATGTCCATCAATTTCAGTTGTGCTGTGAATTTTATATTTGTTTTATTGAAATTTGTTTGGGAAGTATTCACATTATCCAAATTACACCTTATACATGTACAATACAGAGAAAGTTAGAGTTGAAAGAAAATTGCACTGAAAAGTTGATAAATTAAAACTGATGATTTCAAGAAAGGTTAGAAAGTAAATCAAAGGAAATGAATACCTTATTTTCAGTTATATAATTTTTTATAGAGTATGATTGAATGGCAATGATCAATATGATTCCCTGTGGTCTGTTTTTGTCATTTCCATATCCTGTCAAAGTGGGCGCTATAACATGATTTTCAATATCTTTCATCAGCTGCCTCATTCTCAGAAAACTTCTATGGCTTAAAACGAGTGCCAAATTCCTGTAGTAAGGAATGGATGGCAGGTCTTCACGCTAGTTTACCAAGGAAGGAACATGTCAAATCTCTTCTCCTGCTGGTGAGTAGATCCAGATATATTTACTTCGTATAAACTTCGTTTGACTTGAATAACAAGGATTGCTTTCTTTCTGTTAGACTTAGAAATACAGTCATTGGCAAGCATTGTGTGATTTTCATACAGCTTGGCTGTTTACTACCCGAACAATTACCCAGGTATTCACACTATCACTATGTACCTCTACAGAATAGCTAAGTTAAAGACATACAGTAAAACAATTCATGATCATGTTACAACTGTCGACATCAGACCATGGAACAATGGGACCTGTTACAAACAGTGAAAGTAAACAAATGACATTGGATTAATAACACTTGGTATGTACAGCATGTTGGAAGTACAGAGACTTGTATAACATTTCATCATTTGATAAGAAGAGTTGTATGGCCACTTTGCATTATGGTTCATATTCACAAACAAATTTCCAGTTCCCCTGGCATTTCATGTACACATAAATATGCCATAAAACTGTTCTTATCAAACCATGGTGTGTAATACAAGTCATTGCTGTTCTGACATGCTGAACCAAGTGTTATTAATCCAATTCATTTGTTTACTCCCCCCCCCCCCCAGCTTGTAACAGGTTCTGTTTGTCCAAAGTCTGATGTCTGAAGTTGTATCCTTTCCATAAGCAAAGCTCAACCAACAGACTTCAATCTATGTGTTTGCAAATAGCTGCAGTAGAATGCAATTATGCAACAACAGAGTATAATATCGTATCACTGTATACTATATCAGCTGGCACTTGGAAATGGCCATTTTGTTGAAACGCATTATTCAATTAATCTGATTGTGCTACAAAAATTGTGATCCGAGTCACATGAACATACGATAACAATGTCTGAATGGCAATTGTGTGTAGCAGCTTTTTGTGATAATGTCAAATTCAGCACACATTTCTGTGCTTACTTTGGTGTTGAGTCTTGACTCATCTCTGATTTCTTGTTTTCTTCTGATCTTCAGGTCTTGATTCCGTACCTGAAACTAAAGTTTGATGCCTTGTTTGAAAGATGGAAACAAGAATGGTTGGATGGAGTAGGAGTGTCACAATCTGAACAGGACAAGTTCAAGAAATTTAGCAGTATTTATGTCGCTGTTTATCCGTATATTCACATGGGATGGGAGGTAAAACATACTCATGTTCGCATTCGATGTTCAATATTCTTTTTGTTGCTTTTTAAGGAGTTTTTGACACTAAAACCCATTGTTGTCTTTGCCATTCTTGAGTCAAATTATATTTCAAATGAGTGTGGACTGTCTTCAACTTCAAGAAAAAGCGACTGATCAGCTTTGTTTAGGGAGACCATTGTTTAGGGAGACCATTGTTGTGTTTATTTATTTATTTATTTATTTATTTATTTATTTATTTATTTATTTAAAAGACAGATACTTATATGTTGAATGTGAACAATTCTGTTCTTCCATACTGTGTTGATATTAAAGTAGTATTCCTCAAGTTTTTTCTTTGTTCAGTCAAAGAAACGGGTTGCATAAGGGGCCTTGTCACTATGAGTTATAGGCAGTATTCCCCAAGGTTTTTTTGTTCAGTCAAAGAAACTGGTTGCATAAGGGGTCTTGTCACTATGAGTTAAGTATTGACAATACTTTATGTTGCGAGTATATTTGTGGCTAAATGAAGAGAAATAATAGAGAATATTGTGAGTGTACCAGCACAACCTTAAAATTAAAAAATACTGGAGAAAATAAAAACAATTCCAAACATTTTTACTTGTAGTGTTTCAAGAAGCAATAATGTAGACATGTGTTGTGACAAGGTAGAATGACCAGGGTATAAATTCATGCAACTTGGCTTTTGGATGGAATAATGAATGCTGTCATTTCTTGTTTATTTGCAGGGAGCTCATTTATCTTATCAATTGGCCTATTTGTTTGATAAGTCAAGGTATCACTCACCATTGATATATCTGGCAGGTAAGACTGTCAATTGTTTAAAACAGAATATGTCTACATGTATTAAACCTGATATTTTAATCATAGTGGTCAAATTCACATGAAGCCAACTCACTTTACACGCCAATCAACTGCCAAATATTTATTGGATGAACTCAGTGACAAATTATTGTCATATAGTGGGCATGCATTTTTTTTTCATGTGCTATGCCTAGTCTATGGAATAAACTACTTCCATTAGAGTGGCAGCTTTTTTCCTGAAATTTTTTTTTTAAATCATGAGAGATTTCTAATGTAGAGCTCCTCTCAACTTTATATTATACTGGAAACCCCAGGTGCTTTATGTCAGACAGTCAGTCAGTCAATCGGTCTCTGTCTGTCTGTCTGTCTGTCTGTCTGTCTGTCTGTCTGTCAGTCAGTGCTTATCACCTTCAGATAAATAGTCATGAATATTCAGTGTTCATCTCATAAATATGTATGTCCGTTAAGTCCCATGATGTAATGGTGAACCTGTGTGAGAACAGTAGGGGTGAAACGTAGTTTCAATTTGGTGTTTCTTGGCAATCGCACAAAATTTACGTGATGTGAAATCATGAAATAATATCTCCAGAACCCAAAATTTATAAAAAATACATATATTTCCTGAAATATAATGATGTCATGTGAGTGTTTCCACGATAATTTATTGTTTGTTGCAGGTCGGAATTCTTCAAAACAGTCTTATGAAACATAGTTCTGTACTATTGTCAATGTATTGTTTTTATCCCTCTCAACATGAGAGGGAATCTAAAGACATATTTTCTATCTTTTGTTTCCAGGTGTAAAGCTTCAGCATCTAACAAGAGAAGACATGCTGGCACAGATGCAATCACTGCAAAGTCCATTCACAGATACAAACAGGTATGTGATTAATAAAACCACAGTATTTTATGGTTTACTTCCCTATCCTAACTTGGATGCAGGGAAATAATTTCATCAAAGACAGCAGGATAAACTTTATAAAATCTGTTTTGTCATTTCTGCTACTGTTTCATTTTGGCAATATGTTCACCATTAGAATTTAAAATGTTAAAAACTTGGCATATTCAGCATTCTGGCAAGCAAGAGCATAGGTTTCTACTTAGATAACCTAACAGTAACTAAAAATAAGGCACTGGGGTTTTTACGAATCACTATTGAGTCCACTCACTACAGCCTCTTCGCACTGCATCTTGGACGGTGACATAAAAAGGTCTCGTTTTACGATGATGTATATTCAGCAAGATACAGTTCCATCAGTCATTATTGGAGCAAAGACTTTACAACATCTAGATGTCAATCACGGAACACAAATATTTTATTTCAATCAGTTATTTATCCTATTTCGATATTTAGTATTGCAGAGAAGATGAAGGTATTCAGTAAATGGTTGCTAGGTGCCGTTGCTATCGGGGTTTCCAATGGTTTGTCCGTTGCAGTATTCTTCCTCCAATTCTTAGAGTGGTGGTATGCAAATGAGAGTCATCGAAGTACAGTGTCACTGACTGCCCTCCCTGTGCCAAAACCCCCAAAGGTTAGTAGTTATTCAAGTGTATTTATTTCTGAATCAACAATATGCATTGTCTCTCATTCACAAAATCAGGAGAAAAAAAATAATGGGTCACCATGCAATTTTTAAAAATACATGCCATTGCAAATTTCTTGAAATAAACCCTTTTTAGATTCCAAAATGGCCACCGAATACCCTATTGGAAAATATCATATTATTTGTTTTATTATTCTTCAGAAGAACCTGAAACAAGCTTTCATATGACACAGCCATGAAAGATTTGAACAACTTTGCTTTTTAGAGAAATCAGTTGTGCGGTGTCTGAACAAAATGTCACGATAAGAAATGACAAAAAACAGTCACAATTATCTCAGTTTATATAAGTATATTATTGTTGTTGTTGTTGTTGTTTTTTTGTTTTTTTTAAAGATTAAATCAAGGCCAGAATCTTTACCCGCAGATGCTACAGTGTGTCCACTTTGTTTTAGAACACGTACAAATGATACAGCTTTATCTACCTCTGGGTAAGACTTATTATTAGTAAAACATGTCATTGAATGAAGTTGTACTGGTGCTTCGCTCATGAGACATAATGTTTTTAACACAAAGATAGACACAATTCAATTCTACTCTAACGATAACAGCGACACAAAGCACACACACAGCAGGATCCTTTACCCAATCACTTTGAAAAGTAATAAGCATTGCTATTCTTGTACAGAGAAGTAGAATCAGGCTTCTGTTGAAAAAATGACATCCGGACTTGATGATTTTAATGGCTTCAATTGTTTATTTTCCAACTGATAATCAATCAACATACTAATTTGTGTATGTGTGTGCGGCACCTCTATATATAATAGTTTCTTTTGCATGTAAAGTTGTCTTTGTGTGTGTATAAAAACATAGTGTGTTATGGGTGAAACAACAACCAAGGTGGCATGACAGAAGTACATGTATTTAAATTTACACATGGGCTCTATAATCTCCGCTCTCCTCTTCTCAACATGGAAACAAATTCTGTAACTCGTGGACATTCACTCAAACTCAAGAAATCTAAATCCCTCTCTCTCAATGTTTGCCAACACTTCATCACCCATAGAGTCTTTCAACCATGGAACAATCTTCTGGACCATGTTGTCACTGCTCCCACTCTTAAATCCTTCAAGACTAGACAATCACTGTAAATCTGCACCATTCCTATACAACCACATATCTGATCCATACTTCCAAATTCATCATACCGGCAAATACGCACTGGACTAGACTATTGTAAACTATTGGAACTTTGTGCAGGTCTGTGACCTCTATCAACAGTATAAGATGATGATAATAATGATGATGATGACGACGACGACGACGACGACGACGACGACGACGACGACAATGACAATGACGATGATGACCATGACAACGACCATGACAATGACAGCGATGACATCTTCATTCCTACCGCACGTAATATGAATACCTTGCATATGAATTACTATTTTGTAACTTGCTCAGTGAAACACCACACCAACCCTGTTTCCATTGTACCATGAATTTGTCCGTTTTGTAACTCACTTTTCAATTCTCTTTCATCCACAGATATGTCTTCTGCTATCCATGTATCTACACCTACATAAGATCTCATAAATGCTGTCCAGTAACTGGCTACCCATCACAGACAGACCAACTTATCAAACTCTATCCTCCATCAGCATAGTAACAGTTTGGATTTTCAGTGTACCACAGCCATTACTGAGCTGTTGAATATAAATTACCTGTGATCTGAACATTATTTTATAAGTGGTGGACGATTATGACTGGCTTTGAAGGTGCCGAGAAGTAATTTCCTTATCACACCATCAAACCAACATACAGATACACATGGTCATAGCACATAGCAAGATACAACATACACAAATACTCATATGATATTTATCACTGAAGGTAGACAGTTAGATGTACATAACTGACAAGTACTTTCACACCTTAATTTACATATTAAATGTTTTATATTGAAGCTAACCTTTTCACACCTCTGGTTACTCAACACCTCCAGCAAATTTGGATCATTCTGTCAGATCCAGTTAGACACTGAAGAAGGACAAGTGATTTGTTCGAAACAGGTCGAGTAAAAGTGGAAGAAATAATCTTACGTATAAATCTTAGTGCTTCCATAATGAACATACAAAATAATAAATCTACTATCAGACGTCCTGAAGATATTGTTATTACAGAGGGCGCCCTTTCATAAGTTGAAAACTGTCCATCACTTTCAAAGCCATAGTTTTAACTATCCACTACTGATGAAATGACATTCAGATCCCCGTTACTGTAATGGTTGCAAATAACCCACCAATATCATAGCATCCAGTTCAAATCTTCTACATAATTAGCAGTCACAGCTAGAACATGTTGATTAGAAATATTCAAAAAGTTTTGCATCAATATTTTGAACAGTACTATATATATATAGATATAGATATAGATAGATAGATAGATAGATAGATAGATAGATAGATAGATATGGGAATAGGAAACAAACAGACCAATGCAGTATACATAGCTGTAATGCTTGCATTTTGATTTTCATTTGTATTTTGTATATTTTGGTGCTAAATAAAGTTTTTCCCAGTAAATTACAAATAAAATTCATATGATTCATTGTATGTGTGAGTTGATGAGATTACAGGATTATATATTGTGTTTCTTTGATTTATTTATTTATTTTTGTTTTATTTTTGTGTGTGTGTGTGTGTGGATATTTTGAAACTTCTTTGCTGGCTTATTATAACAGTTGCCTGTGCATGTATGCTTTTGAGAACATGACACAAAAGCCTTACTTTGTATGGCCTGCCATATGAATATATCAAACCACAACAACATACACAGAACACTGCAGCAAGGATCACCATGCAATCAAGAAATGTTTATAACACCAATCTATATGAAGCTCCACTAGTGTAGTCATGATGGTTGAACGGTTAGAGTGGCTGACTTGTAATCTGTATATTGCTGAAGTAGAGTCATGATGGTTGAATGGTGAGTAGCTGACTTGGACTCTGCAGATTGCAGACTTGAGCCTCACTCTGTTGCTTATTTCTAAATGGGTGATGTCAGACTTGAACCACAGTTGTGCCTCAGTCAGCTCAGCTGTATAATTGGGGACCTGGTAGGACAGAGGTTACAATGTGAAGGCTTTAATCCTATACACTTTAGAGGGTGCAATGGATTGTATGCTCCCCAGGGGTTGAGGAAGTGTCAAGGACCGCTGTGCCGCTCACTGTGAAAGTAGTTATAGAGTGGGCTTGGTCATACTGTTGAGGGCTTGTTTTGACTTGCAGTTTACAGCAAATGGTCCAACTATGGATCATTGTCGTAAACCACAGCCTCTTTTACAGCACCATCCAAGACACACCATTGCTCCAGCAGAAATATGTATTCTGGCTTGTGAGAATGGGATATATTAGTGAGATCTCACATCAATGGTCAAATTGATAAATTAAGACAGTTTAGCGAAGCTGTGAGAGAAATAATACATAATGATAGCAGATCTCTATGAAGTGTAAGGTTCGGCTTGGGTGCTCATGTTGGTTAAGTTTTCAGTTGCACTATGACTCACTATGTGAAAGATGACTGCAGAGAACACACTGGCACTAACCTGCAATGGGGTTCTGTTATAGCATAAAAAGTGTCATTCACATCACAGCTACTAGAATAGTGATCATATATGATGGACAAATATGGTAATAATGTTCTGGATTACATTTATATGTTTATTTCATAAACGTAGATTTTCAGTACATAATTCAGGCACTTTTAAATGAGAGTGCATTGCCATAAAACATTACAGTGTCACACATATTAAAATCTACACACATATGCCTTTATAAAAAAAAGTATCTGAAAATGTTGCATTCGTTTCCAATTTATCTTTCCAAAGTAACTAAATTGTACTGTCCTATCTGAAATCATCAGATTCTTTCAATACCACAAAATTATTCACACAAAAAAATGACTTACAAGTATATTAGAATTTACTATTATGATCAAAAGACCAAGTTATATTTTCTGAGAGTGTAACAGGAAACATCACTGTAGGCAAGTACAGATATATTTGTTTCAAATTATTGATTTATAACTTTGTTTAATTTATATTAGATGTGCTTGGGAGAAAAACGAATTCAGAATTTTGTCTTGTTTTATTGACAGAATCTCTCAGGGCACAGGCTGTGTTTTGTAAGTTGTTAGGTGCAATTGTTGTTTACACATTCAAATGGTACTTTTAGTATTCTACTTACTGAAGTATACTTAACCATCATTTGTAATTGACTGAACGGAACTCAAACCTGGTAATAAGATATAATTAATAAACGATCTGATGACGTAATTTACTATACGTACAAAAAATGTAGAGGAAATCCCTACTATGCAATCAACTGTTCTCACAGTGCCAGAAGATACTTGCAATGTCTTAGAAGAGTTACACATACATTTATTATAATACCAGAATGGTTTAATTTGAGGTTTGATGTAAATATTTTCACTTGAGTAAAACACTTATTAACTCAGCTTGTGCCACTTTAAGATGGACCCAAGGCTGTCACCTAGGAGCCCCCTTTTTGATCCATCTTGTAACTCTACTTGAATAGCAAGGGGTATAAGCTGAATTTATTCTTGCTTTTTTTTTTTTTTGGGGGGGGGGGGGGAGGGTGTTAGAGGTAATTTGTGCTGCATGTTCAAATGTACTTGAAGAATATTGTATTTTACTCACTGAAGCATACAGAACTATTTAGTAATGGAATTTCTACAAAACCATCATATGCTATTGGTAGAATTCAAACCTGGTATTCAGACAGATTAAAATGATTGGATGATAGAATTTAGTATTCACTATAAAATGGCAAGGAGACACACCTGTTATGGATCAATATTAATAGTGCAAACAATCAATCGATCAGAAAATGTATAGAGTGCCTGTATCCAATACGAAGTAAAGTTCAGAGGCACTGTACAGTTAAATATTGAAAACTTTCACGAATAAGTACGTTTTGACCTGCAAACATTAACTGTGGGTATCCCATCAACGTTCCAGTGGCAATTTGTTTCAAAGACACAGTGTGGCATGTGAGAAAGCATGACCACCAAAGGAATTAAAGTCTGTAGTTGGGTTCAAACAGTAAATAGTAAACAATTAATTAGTTGATTAGTGAGTCTTGTTTTGGAAAAATCTCTTCAAGATGTTAATTAATATATCCATGATTAGGATTGGAGAAGATGCTGAAATGAAGTCTTGGTTGGCCCACATTGGCCAATCAGAGCAACTCCCTCAGTGTCATCATGCATGATTGACATTTCCAATGTGCCAATCAGAACAGTCAGCTTCTCAAATAATGCTATGATTAAAATCTTCAAAGAAAGCAAGTTACTAAAACATCATCACAGTTGGCAGTCTATCTTAGCCAATCAGCATTTTCTTTGTTGCGATTTGCATCCATACTAGCCAATCAGCATCTTCTTCATTGAGATTTGCATCCATACTAGCCAATCAGAACAATACCTATGCTTACAAGAAATTTTGTGTCTGGATCGATGTCTCTGATTTCAAAGTGAATAGGTTGGGTGCCTGGCAGAGGAATTCTCTTAGATTCATTATGCAAAGATTCAATACCACCATACGGATACTGCTTGTGTCTTGATGGTGGGTCAAAGGAAAGGACTGGTGTTGCACCACCGAATGGTGGCGAGTCCTCATCATCAAACCACATGGGTCTTCTCATGTGTGAGTGAAAGTGCATCATGCTATGTGGATGGCCACCTGGGAATCCAGGTGTAAAATATTCTCCATGGTGATACATCTGTACCCGTGATCCCCCTCGCACCACACCCATTTTACGTTGAATACCAAGATCGGTTCCCCGAGTGGCACGAATCAGGATATAGGTTTTGAATTTCTTGCTGACGTGATCTTCGCTTGGATGAAGAGTAATTGTCATGCCACCGCGCCCTCCTACCTGACAAAGACCACTCCAGGTTTTAGGGCGAGACCTTTTGTCAGAACCAACGTATGGATCAGATGAAGTAACAGGAACTTTCCAGAGGATGTTCTTACGGTCTTGTCCCGATGCTAGTGATAAGACATCTTTCATCTGGTGAAGGTAGCGCTGTGAGGAGTAACATCGTGGGATGTGTTCTTCTCCTTGAAAGTGGTCTGTCATGCTTTCCACAAGGGCATGGAATCTGTAAGCTTCTGTGATATGTGGTTTAACAAGATCTGGACTCTTCTTGACTAGCTCTGACTCTTCCAAGGAATATAACCTCTGTGGTTCTATTTGCGAGAATCGGATGAGTGGGATAAGTTGTTTAATGTTATCATCCAGTTCGTCTTCCCGTTCGGGTACCATTAGCCATTTTTGAACGGCGACATACAGTGCATACTCATCGCATATAACTGCATCTGAACTCTTCAGAATTTCATGAATAAAGTCAACGTCTTGTTCAAGCCATTCGTTGGTATTCACAACATTGTCTAGCTGAGACAGTATGACCTCAATACAACTTTCCCCGAGACTCTGAAGCTCAAACTTTCTGGCATAGGAAAGCCATCTTAGGGCACCGTAAACACTTCGCTTCTTTACCTTTTCACTCATGAAGTCGGAGCAAATTTTACGCAGAGCTTTGACATTATACTTGTCGGCTAGGAACAACACAGGTAGAACATTTTGGATGGTCAACCCAATACGTCCTGAGTACATGAACTTCAAGAAATCGGGAAACATCTCGGCACAATCATCAGACTCCTCCAGCTTGACTTCACACTGTTGAGATTCATTCCAGTTTGAACTTGTCAGCATCGTTTGCAATACATCGCTGGACCTTGTGACTATGAACTTGTGGGCATGATATATTTTACTTCCAACTAAGAGAGAGATATCGCTAAGCTCCGTGTTGTTGTAAAAGGAGGTAATCCCCTCAGCAAACTCCTCTAAGGAGCCGAGAATCTCGGGTGTCTCTGGCTCTGTATCCTCATGTCGATCTCCCTCTGTATCATCTTGGCCAGCTGGATCACCATCTTGTGATGTTGATGCCTTGGGATAGCCAAGGAAAGCCAACATGATGGACCTGTGAAGTGAGTGATGGTAAATTTGATTAATAACTGACTGTGGATACAATCATATCAATTGATGGTTTGAAATGTGTCTCAACCAGGGAAGTGTATAAGCTTATACCTCCTTATCAAAACTATTAGTAGTACTATAGTCAGTCGTGTGAATGTGTAAAGATGGATCTCAATATACAAAGATTACTTTATCATGAGACTTAAAAAAATCTCCAAAGGAACCTGATGCCAGTATGGCTGGGATGGGGTCACAAATCGTTTGATGGCACCACCATTGTCTGAGGACAAAATTGGAGCATTCATGATTTTAGAGTGAGGCCATCAAAATGACAAATACTGAATATTATGATAAAACTGGTCTGAGCATGGATGTATTTGTGAATGTGATCTCAGTAATTCATATGTGATCTATGGGTTATACTTCCATGATCTGAACATGAAACGTAAACCATCAATACTTTTGGACGAAAAGTACTTGAATGTAGTAAACGTAATAACATTAATAATACTAATAATACACTTGTAAGTGGGTAATTACATTGTATAAGTGGTATTGAGCGCAGAGATAACGTTTTAAAATAGTTCATTGAGTACAAAATGGTTCTTTACCGAGATTGACTACATAGTACACGTACTCTGAGAACTTTGGTATTGGCGTGGTCGGAGGTATCTCAGATACCCCTTAGTACCTCCAGATGCTACATGTATTGGTAATAAGCTTTATATATAAATTATTCAAATTCACTTCCGCGTTTACGGATCCAACAACTTAGGTTATCAGATATCGTAGAAATATTTGTCTTTGGTTCATATATTTACCTTGATACCGTGCTAGAATGATTGGAAAATCGGCTGTGTGGTTACTTACCTGTAAAATCGACTAGGACTTTTAGTAATCGAGTTTTTTACCGCGAAAAGGAAACAGATGCGAAGTTCGCGACCTCTGATGACCCAGACTGTACTGATGTTGACCTCAAACTCTAACGCCCCTTACAGTACATCACAGAAATCTTTCGTTTTCAATGCCACCCCTTGGTAATGATATCAGAGAATAGAGATGGTATATTTTCTTTACATGTATGTGTTTGCACATTGGCAAAGTAGCTGTCATTACAAGCAAAACTTCTTTCATTCTTTGATCAATGCAAGTTTACAGGATGGGGGGGGGGGGGGGGGCAAACTTTCAAAGTACATGTAGTGGGTAATAAAGGAAACAAAGCAAGACCACAGGGCACTCAGGCTCAGTTTTGTTTTATGTGCGTGTTTGTTTGTTTCCGTAAACAAAACTAACTGAGCCTGAGTGCCCTGTGGCAAAACAAGAGAGTAAAGAAAGAGAGTGGGGTTTGGTCTGAGATAAGTCCCCCCCCCCCCCCCCTTCCGCCACTGGTATCTTTAATTTTCAGAGAACAAAAGTATACCCTACGGTACAAAGTGTATAATTTTGACAGAGGCTGATTAAAAACACGCACTCTTCTCTAACTTCAAAATGCTGTAACTTAGGTATGCCATGGCAGGGCGCCCTCACACATCGTTCAACCCCTTTGAGAGAGGTGCCTGAAGCCACATGACATATCTAACAACTAACATGCTCTCCTGATCACAATGAATTAGACACAGAATCCAGAAGCTATCAATATATTTGGAGGGATTCTATTGTGATGACCGATGTATATCATTTATGAACTTGATTCAGATAGACAAAGTATATATTATTATTACCAAGACATAATTTTGCATGTCATACCACCCAGAAATAGTAAATCTTCACATACACTAAGCAGACTCAAACTATCAGACATCCTACACAACATTCTGGGCTAGTCGACTCCAAAGCAAAAGTTCAGACACGCATGTACAACTACAATATCAACATTCACCTTATGAGCTACCTAACAGATAAAAGACAATTCTATCAAGCTGTCAAGCTTGCCAGTCATAAGCTGTCCAAAACTCCGTGGCAAGTTCGTAAGATCCAAGTCTATCTTCATTAATTACCATCAACACAAACTGTTCAGATAAATCCATCACTAAACATACACACAGGCTTGATATACTATAGTTCAATTTTCAGTGAAGTTGTTACTAGTAGTTTACAATATGTTTACAATTAAACACCAGGTGATAAAATAGAGAAACTCATAATTTTAGCAGTTTGAGACAGGCTAACTGGGTAGCTAGGCTGATGTTAGTTGTACTTAATGTAGAACCACAACTCTCAACACACACACATGCACGCACATAAACATACACACATACTACAAAACATGTTTTCTCAAAAAGCCATTTCTTTATTTTGCCACAATGCTGGTATTATAGTAGCATTTAAGAAAGCCATTTCATTTACAATAGTCAACTTTGTAGTGTTTTTTAATCAAAGAGACCAAAGCCCATATCTTCATCGGATTCCTCTTCAGATTCCTCTTTCTTCTCTTCCTTCTCTTCTTTTTCTGAAAATTGAAATTAAAAAGGTCACAATATTGCAACTATCTTTGTCATCAGTACATCGGTCACCATCACTGAACTGAATGAGTGTAGTGCCACAGATCTAGCAACCTAAACAAGCTATAAAAAGCAACTACCCCATCTGAAAGTGATCAGGCCCAAAGTCTCTACACTCAGGGATGTAGATACGGGCCAGAAGTCAACAAACACAATGGCTATTCCACAATGCTTTGTCAGTTAATTTTCTTACAAATTGTTTAAAAATTCTGTTTCAACCAGAATATTTCCATAATTGGGAGGAATTATGAGTCCATTACCGAAACATTACCATCTATTTTTCACATTTTACTTGCTACTTTCAGTATTAGCTACATCCCTGATACCACAGACGCACGATACAGATGCCACGGTGTCAATTCTCAGACCAATAAGTAGATACATCAGGTTTTCAGCCGAAAGATGGTGATTACTTATTGAATCATCATGGAACTTTTGTGAAGTCACTGGGGTTCTACTAGAATTACTAGAAACTCCTCACTGTCCCCAGAGAGGTTGTAGCATACGCAAATATCTTCTTGGGAAGACGCACAGTAAATCTTTATCTTACTCTTCCACAGGTTTCAAATCTAGACAGTATTTCTTACCAATAGCAGTAGATGCAAATGTAGGTAAACAGCACTGGGTATTCCCACTGAACTTTTTAAGTACAAGATATTGAAATCTCAAAGTTTACTCGACAATTCCCATCCCACCTTTAGAAAAACATTGCCTGGGTACGATAACAGAAAGGTAAAATCCCAAACACCTTGCTAGTTGCATCATGTTTTGACGACAAGTTCATTCTTTTTGTTGTTGTAAATCAAGGCAATCACAAGCTTACCTTCAGCAGCAGCACCGCCGCCACCACCACCGGCAGCAACTGCACCACCAGATGGTACTGACGCAAGCTTTTCTTTTCCTGAAATACAGAAATGATTCTTTTGTGAGTTTCCTTGCATGTTTTATGGCTGCTAAAGAAGCCTTACAAATACTAACACAAAGTTCTCAGACAAATACTATTTGATGCATCAGTAATCAGCCGAAAGATGGTGATTATAGATTATATCATCAAGGAACTTTGGATGGCATACAAATTATTAGTACATGTAGCATAATTTTAACTTTATGCAAGCCTGCCATTTAATTTCTTTCAACAAATTGCATATTTCCACAAATGTAAAACAATGAGAATTCTTAATATATCAAGGTAGATCATTTAATTCATTTCACTTTTCAGGAATTAATTCTTTCTCCGACTGCTCTAAAATTGTTTTGAAATTCCAAGACAGACAAAGGACTGTTAGCAACATTTACAGACTTGTGCCAATCCCTGTCTTGCTGCTGAAAGGGCAGTCTAGAGGCTAGTCAGGTTTGAATCTGTTTCAATGCCAATGGCTACTCTCAATAGACTAGCAAAGAAGGTACCCACCCACACTACACAACTTTCTTAAACATTTTCACTTTTAAAGTTAAAAATTAAAAAAATAGTATTCAGACTAATTTTGGTTCAAGAAATCATTTCATTAATTTGACAAATGACTTGTAGTCTAGTTCCGATACGGTGTCATTACGATTTACCACATTGGCATCCAGACTAAATTAATTGTTGAGTGGCCAAAAGACTTGTAACACTGTAATTGTTAGCTATTTAGCAATAGTGAGACCACGTCGTGTACAGGTAGAACAGTGAGGGTTTGTCGAACGACTGCACATCATACACACGTTATATTCCCCAAGAACAATTTAGATAGATAAGAGACAGGCTTCCCACAGACCACTCAATACAAATATAAACAATATCATCTGACCCCTACTGATACACAGACACACAAACACATCGTCCTTGCAACAAACAAGCTATTGAAAATCATCACATTGCAGGCTCAGATTTTGACACATACAAGTGTATTGATTCAAAGTTACAAGTGATACATGTATGTGTACATACAGTGCCTGCTTGTCGGCAGGAGTGTGGTGGTGTTCATATTTGTAATGAGTGGTCTATGGGAAGCCCGTTTTTTATCTAATTCTAACTAAACTGTTCGTTGGGAACATAAACAGTGTATGATATGCAGTCGTTCAGCGATCCCTCGAAGTTATACCTGTATCTGGGTTACTTGTGGATGAATCTTCCTAGAAAGTATGCTTTACAAGCCATCAAAATCCTTTTTCTCTTCTGACTCACCTGCTGCCATTACATCCTGCACATCTTTCCCACTTAGTTCACTGATCACTTTGTTCAGTCTTTCATCATCAGCTTCAATTCCTACACTTTCAAGGATCTTCTTGATGTCTCCAGCACTGGGTTTGATGTTACCCCCCAATACAGCGAGAAGATATGCCGCCACGTAACGCATTCTGTAAGATTAATACAATGTACACGGTTATATATAGTCTAACAAAAGGTAATATTACAATAATTTTGAAAGTCATATGTGTTAAAATTGATGGCAACTAAAGTTGACGTTTGTTTTCATCTGGGCGCAAAAGTTTCGATATTCTTGCAATATTCAGTTTGCAGTTTATGGAGAAAATGAATAAAAAAGTATGTGTTACAATGTACCTGTTATGATAGCTGCAATAATTGTAGCGTCTTGTTGCAGTTTTATGGGTTTTTTCGTCTGTTTGGTGACTTTTTAAGTTTTAGTGTTTAACCCGCACCTAACGCTACAATTCCTAGTGCAGGAATTCCAATCAGCTGATGCGACGCGGATCTGCATCGCACGTATCAATCCCTATTTTCGCCAAAATATCGACCTACCTACGGAAAATCTGACATTTCCTAACCGCAACACTTCTTAGGAATCCCCCCCCACAATCGACGCCCCGATCTGCCCTTTCCCCCATCAAAAACGGCCGCCGAACATGCGAGACTAGACAATTTTGAAAACTTTCGCGGCTACGAGATCTCGGCAAATGTATCGCGTGATCAACGACCTTCGTTTTCAAAATTGTCTAGTCTCGCATGTTCGGCGGCCGTTTTTGACGGAGGAAAGGGCAGATCGGGGCGTCGATTGTGCTGCGGGGGATTCCTAAGAAGTGTTGCGGTTAGGAAATGTCAGATTTTCCGTAGGTAGGTCGATATTTTGGCGAAAATAGGGATTGATACATGCGATGCAGATCCGCGTCGCATCAGCTGATTGGAATTCCTGCACTAGGAATTGTAGCGTTAGGTGCGGGTTAAACACTAAAACTTAAAAAGTCACCAAAACATACGAAAAAAACCACAAAACCGCAACAAGACGCTACAATTATTGCAGCTACTGTTATGATAGTGAAGTTAAGTATTCTAATGAAGGTCTTTTTCCTTCTATTTCACCACATGGTATTGCACAACAGATGGACACAAGATGGCACCTGGCGCATGCTTCAAGATGGAAGCGTGTCCAGTTTTGCTTTTTATTTCCGGCATGTTTAGTTAGCTAATAAATTACTGCACATGCCATGTGCTTATTCATCTAATGGAAGTCTAACGTCTGTAAACCACGTGAAATCCCAAGCACAACGTGAACTGGTGTAGACTAATTATTCCACTCTCTAGTAGTGACAGAACAACCCGACAGTTCACACGTGTTTCAATGATGCTCACTGTGGAGCCGGAGGAGTGCGAACATGCACCACTACGTACATCGAAAGTGGTCGTAATATCTTAACAAATCCACAATATTTCTCTTGTAGAATCCGTCAAAAGATAAATTGATACTCTATGATTTACTTAAATAATATCGTAATTTTCTATTTTTTTGGTTTCAATACTTACTTTAAGTCTTTCTGCGACACGAAACGTGATCACGCAAATTCGTGGTTTCAATATGGCGAAAGAGGTCAAATGACGGGTTTCCCAGTCTGACCTTAAAATTTGAAAGGCTGTGACCCCATTTCGCTCGATAATCTTCTTCCTTGAAAATGCGTATTTCATAAGTAAGATAAATAAAATATGCTGAAATTTTCTATTCTATATCTAAATTGTTGTAAGAATAACACTTATAATGTTTTTCCACCAAAATACTTGGAGATGAGAAAAAACAAACTATCAAATTTGCAATGGCGGACAGATTGACTCAAATACAAGATGCTGTCAATCAGGTTTGTGTAAATAATTCGAAATTATGTGCAACTCAAAACATTACTTGAGTTTAAACGAGTACACGAAGTTCAACTTGACGGATATCCAACATAAAATCACCTTCCGGAATCTCTCATATACTTGTACTATCAAGTCACTTTTGTTATGATTGTGGGAACCGCAGTACACATTTATTTGTGATAGCGCCCCCAGGAGTGGGGTATATTTTTGCTATCCCTTACAGAACTTTACTAGTATACATAATATGGATCTACTTCATGGAAACAAATTTCAGACCCATTATCTTTGAACAGGAAAATATTTGTTGCCTATTTTCATTTTGCAATGTCAATGTAAATAGTTATCTTTTAAGTTTTAGCACAGGCAAGGATTAAGGAAGTGTGCTTTCAGCCAATCTTATATATATATATATATATATATATATATATATATATATATATATATATATATATATATATATATATATAAGTGAATAATATATATATATATATATATATATATATATATATATATATATATATATATATAAGTGAATAAGAGTCCAAATACTTATAATTTGTGTAATCTATAGCAATATTTTACACCACCATTGACAATTTACTATGATAATTTGCACTAAGTTACCAATGAAATTTCTTCTCTTTTTTTTATTCAGCTTGCAGATCACTTCTGTAACAGCATAGGTGTTCTTCAAGAGGCATCAGTTCCTGGCAAATTTTCAGGCTTTGATAAACAAGGTAATGACCGTGTAGTGGTTTATATCTGATTATTTCGCAGTCTTGCAGAAGAAATAACAGCTCTGGTTTGTGAGAATGTTCTAAGCTCAGAGCAGAAATTACTCACATAGCATATTGCAACTATTGGTAAATCACTTCAGCTGTAATTGATATGTACATGATTTATTGACATACAATGTAGGCTTGTGAAATATCCACAGGGGGTTGTTCTGTGCTATCAGTATTTCCATACCCCAGGTAATGATTGTATCATTAGTTGCAAGAATATGGATGATCAGTTACAAATTGATGTGACCTAATCATAAATGAAGACTTCATTTTACCCATAGGAAATGAAGTTCTATGTTATCAGTTATGTTAGTTTAATGTGTGTGTCTTGAAACATTACATTAAAATTCATGCAGCATGTCAGTGTACCGGTACATGTAGAACAGCAGCCATTTCTGATGAATGGTACAAATCAGCCCTACGTTAATTAATGGCCCAGTTTGGATTAGGATTCAGATCTAGGTATGAAAGACAGTTTTCTGTAAGAGCTGTAGAAAAAGTTGGTCCAGAACAAAAAAAAAAGATCCTATAAAATCTGTATTCCTCCAAATGTAAGACAACACTTATGCGAGAACCTGTGATTGAATTCCCTGCCAGTTAAGGAGTCTCATCCTAATCTATTGTGAAACTAACCGAATCACAACTCCCTAGGTTGATCATCACATACATGTGATTATTGTACAATCAGATCACTGTCCTACATTCTTACCCTTTTATCTTCTTTTAACTACATTATGTATAGATGGTTCGGAACAAGGACAAACATCAGAGGACCATACGTTACTATTTGCACAACTCATAGCCAGAACAGCCAAAGATATAGACGTACTTATAGATTCCCTTCCCAGTGATGAATCTACCACAGAATTACAGGTGAGCAATGTACGAATGTATTTCTTCTTCTTATTTCATGTGTAGTGCAAGATGTCAGGCCAATGAATATATTCTAATATTGATAACAAGTTATTAACATAAAATTTGAATACCTGAATATACATTAACATAATTATCATAAATGAATACTAAATTGGCCTTGCATCGTGTACTAGGTGTTATTTTATGTTTGTGTGTCCATGTACCATAATACCTAATATTCCACGCTTGATGTTTCCCAAATGATCCAATGAGAATGTTTGGTTTAAATGTACTGGATTACAGATGATGACTAATTTGCAAGTATGCTGTGAAAATAATGACAGCATTTTCACTGTAACAATGCAATGTGGATTCAAAGTTATCTACTTTGTGTGTTTTCTTTAGTTTGATGTTTTCCTACTTGTGTATTGTGCTCATTGCCTGACTGAGTATGAAATACAATACATAAGACAACGTAAGAAAATGGTAAACTTTATCTTAGTCTGTAAGGTATGCCATGATGGGGCGCCCTCAAACATCGATCCACCCCTCCCAGGAGGTGAGGAGACCGGCAGTGAGGGCAGAACAACACAATGTATCTTGCAGTCTAACTTAATCTCCAATGCAAAAAAACAAACATGCAAAGGTTTGAATCAAAATTGCATTCATACATTACAAGTTATTAAATGTTCAGTGTCTTTAGGTATAATGACCTCTCCCATTAGAGTTACTGCTTCTGTGTAACTATTAGCATGGACCAGGTCACAGTGATTTGGCTAGTCAATACATGTGAGTGTACAGAACACACACACACACACACACACACACACACACACACACACACACACACATACACACACACACACACACACACACAAAAAAAAAAAACGTGCTTAATAATTTTTCCAATATTTTGTATTTTCAGAACGCAAGTTTACAAAGGTTAGAGCAAGAGAACAGAGATGCTGCTAGAAGACTCCAAGAGATTGTCAGGAAAGGGGAAGTGTTGCTGGAAAGAATACAAGAAGCATTGAAAGAGATTGCAGACTCACAACTACAGGCACAAAATACACAGAGCAGCAGATAGCACTTCATTGTAGAATTTAGGAAAGTGACAATGTTTTATATGCCTGACACTAGAGGGCGATAGATAGCAGCCATTATAACATGACTGGCCATATATGGAAATATATTTATTTCACCATGTATTCAGTTCATGGAAGAATTTAATAATGATCTTCATTTTCAAAAAAATGTCTGAATATGTGTTTTGGAACCATATTGCCAAATACAGAGTACAGAACACAGGATATAGTATAGTACCCTGTATTTCTCACACATGAATGTATGGTTTCTGGAAGTGTAAGTGAAAATATGAATAATTGCTCATCAACAAGTCCAGCAAAGTGTCAGGAAAAGACTGTTGAAACCTGTATTAAATACTGCTTTGCTAGACTGCCTATGGAGAAGCAATACAGAATGTTACTTTGCTAGTAAGTAGTAGTGCAGTACTAGTAGCCATGTTAATACATTTGTATTATGAATAATCTTCCCATATAAAGACTTCAATTATCTACTACATATAGCAACTTCTATTTGATTTTAATTCTCTAAGGGTCTGCTCATACTCTTCCGCTAAAGTCTGTATTCATTGAATATGTGGAACTGCCTAAGCTTATCAGAGTTTACGCAGGGTTCTCCACAGACTTAATCTTGTGGTGGACAATCATTAATATTCATGATTAATTAATATTCATAACATCATTAATATTCATGATTAATTAATGTTAATGATTCAACTTCTATGTTAATTTCAAACTGACACATTGTTTACTGATACACACCAGTGTTTCTCAATGCACATTCACAACACAACTTAAGTTCATACACCACACAAACTTATGGTTGATAATTTGTCTTGCTTTTCTACACAAGTTTATTTTAAAGACATTCTAGTAATTCTACTAATGTGCATGATACAATACTAATTTGAAATAAAAGGACTGATTAATAAAAAAAATAATGCTCCCAATTCAACTTCTATATGACTTCCAACTGCATATACACACACCACAGTATTGATTTGAAATGCAATGACTGATTAATAAAATAAATGACTGCTTAATAAAATAAATATCATGACTGACTGACTGACTGACTGACTGTAAATACTGGGTTAACTGTAAATGTTCAAAGTTACTGTTCAAATTTTAAAATTAAGTTCAAGTTCACCCTCCATCATTATCAGCTCATTACTTTGACTGGCACGAAATCCGAATGCGACGGTTCTTCACACCAGCCCACCGTTGAACTGCAGCTGGATAATCGTAACTGTCCACTGAAGGACCGTCAGTGGCAATCCTCACTAAACTGTCAAGTGATGCTTCATTCAGGCGATTGCGTGGCAATGTTTTAATTAACTTTAACTGGGAAAATGTTCTTTCGCTATCAGCAGTGTGACAGGGGAGAACGCGATAAATTTTGGCAAGTTGTGTTACTCTTGGAAATGCAAAAGTGAGTGATGGCGTTATGCACAGATGGTTGACGATGTAGTCGGATGTCACGTCTGGCTGTTTTAAAATGGTATCTCTGGCGTAGACCCGGAACCCGTCCCACTCGTTGACGACGTCTGCTACATCTTCTTTTGGAAGAAAGTGTTGTGACAGTGTTCTCACATCGTCGCTGACATCGGAACTAAGATTATGAACATCGAAGATGCTAAACTTGCCTAGAATGCCTGTATCTTCATCTGGGAACCGAAGACTCAGAACAACACTGACAAAAGTGTTCTTCAACCGGGTGACTGATTGTTCAATACTGAGCCATCTCGTTGACGACGGTTCGATTGGTCGTAGTTGTTTTTCTTGTAGTAGATTTGACTGGATCGTGAGAAGGCCCGCCATACGTACTGCGCTGTTATTGAAAAAGTCATACAGCTGCCTGAGGATTGATGTGAACTTCTTCACGTAAGGGACTGCATTCGCTGCCTGTACAGCTGCCAACTGGAGACGGTGTGCATGGCAGTGGATACCAATAGCTGTCTCGGCGATGTTCTGTAATCTCTTCACGACCCCAGAATGTTTACCAGTCATAACACTGGCGCCATCTGTCCCAATTCCAACCAAACTATCGAGGTCGAGTTCCTTCTCACGCAGATAAGACGACACGTGATTGGTAATACACTCGGCGTTCAGGGTCACGGCCAGGTCACCACGTGGTTTCAGTGGTTCGATCATCTTTAGAAATCTAACTGTCAGATGCCCGTTTTCGTCCAAATATCTACAGTTCAAAGTCAATTGTTCACTGGTACTGACATCTGTTGTTTCGTCAAGCATAATGGAATAAAATTCTGATTTCTTCAACTCAGCGATCGTCTTCTCTTCTAGAATTGATGACAGTATATACAGCATTT
The DNA here is from genome assembly GCF_964340395.1 of Glandiceps talaboti. Classification (NCBI taxonomy): domain Eukaryota; kingdom Metazoa; phylum Hemichordata; class Enteropneusta; family Spengelidae; genus Glandiceps; species Glandiceps talaboti. The sequence continues at coordinate 13,576,511 of NC_135566.1, read as the reverse complement.
CTTGGATAGATCGTTCACCCGTGTATGTTACGTTCTTACAAACATTCAGCTGTTGCTTGATTGATAAACCGAGTTGAGTCAGGAGATCGAGGGTTGGTTCAAAATTCGTTGTGTGTGGTATTCGACGTTTTGCTAGGAAGTATAGAACGGTGAAGGCTGATGTGATTGCGTCATTAGCTATTTCTGGATTGATAACTTCGCCGATGTTTTGACTTGACAGTGACTGAAGTTCGAATTTGATGGTATCTTTATGAGCTGCGGTTTGTTCGTGATCTTTGATGCTACTCAATCTAATTCTCTTGCATGGGATATCGTTCCAGGTACCACGATCATATGGGCGCATGTTGTATTTCTGACATAAACGACAGAACATGCCCTCACCATTGCGAAAGTATAACCATTCGCGTCCTCTCATCCATTCATTTCGGAATGACGTGGACTGTTTGGGAGTGTACTGTATACCCCTGTCAGTGACTTCGCTGTCTAGCTTGGCCTTCTTGACTTCACTTCTCGGCAGTTCTGTTGGAGCTTGGTTTTCTTCATCGTTATTCTTCCGTTTACGGTTGACGGGAGTCATGTACTTGAAAAGCGACATGGTGGTGTTCTCTCTCGATGTGTATCAGGTAACAGTCGAGTTAGAAGTGGTACTGGACGAGATTTTTGTGTTCATTTTATGCACATGGCCACTGCAGAAATTATTTCAGTGATAATGTTTCAAATTAAAGGTATTATTCAACTTCACAAAATGATCGACTCGGCAACACTGTGTTTTCTTTAATGTTATTTTATTCTTAATATCACGTATTTCACACCATCACGGTGCTTGCATTGTCGGTTCATGTTCAACGTACACACAATAGAAAGACAGTGATAGTATTTGTATGGGCGGCACTTTTAAATGATGTTTGACAGTGAAACACCGCAACTCTTTTGTGGCGGCTTTTACCGACCGACTTTAGCGGTCTTTGTATCAGATCTGAACGACAAAGCATCGTGTTAGTTGCTTTTGTTTTCGCAATGCAAAGAGTCCGTCTAAGTGTTAATGAATTATTGTCCACCATTGATAAGTCCCCCACCCATACAAATTCAGATGGGTGGCAAGTTTTAACAATGGAACAATAGAACTGGACGCAAGCTTTTTGTGGTGGCTTTTTCCTTCGAGAGGTGGACGGGAGCGTCCACTGTTATCCACCGTGTGGAGAACCCTGTTTACGTACTTTCTGCCTTAGCATAAAACATCTAAATGTAATCGACCCCCCCCCCCCTCAATTCACTATCTCCAAATATGCATGTATGGTCATTGAAATGGGAACGAATTAATTTCAGTGTAAGTATGAAGACTACTTCTATAACTAGCCTCAATAACAGCCTAGATGGTTGACTCGGCTAGCCCTAAACCAACAAGCTCGGTTTTATGAATTTTGGCATTTTGAACGATCCTCTTATTACCTGTAACAGGTACATGTACCACCTTTTGATGTTCAGGCTTCTTTGTATTGGGGTCACATATTTATATACTAATACCAACTAGGTAATATCCATGTAATTTGACAAGATAGACATAAAATATACATCATGTGACTTCTTCAACCAATCAGCTTCTACACATGAGTTCACAGGTGGTGTGGAGAGAATGCTTGCTCTCGATCAAACACCAACCTTACTATAGAGGTTATTCTGTAACAAGCCTGCTGTATGTATTGCTTGAATCTTGAGAGTTTTTTCTCAATATAGGAAATTCTACCAACTCAGTTCAGGTTTTTTTCACAATTATCATTGACAGCATTTTACAAAGCCTCAAAAATATGAACCACATTTGTATTTATATTTAATTGTTTTGAAAGTATGTAATAAAATGTTTCTTCACCTTGTCAATACTCTATGTGTTTGAGTTTGTTTTTTGACCATATATTGTGTGAAGATGGTGCTGTATAGTTGTATTAATGAATGACATGACATGACATGACAGTAAGTAAGTAAGTAATAACACATTACAAGAGAACAGTAATCTTTATTACATCAATGAATATATCAAAATATAAATATATCAAAAATATTATTTTTTGTCATTATGTAAAGATATGGCAAGTGATAGCTTGGTATGGTTCCTCACACTTACAAGCAAATCACATTGTGTAAAGTCTAATGTAAATAGGCAGACACTGTGTCTGAGATGATCCTGACAACACTAGAGAGGTAAACAAGATATACGCTTGTAATAAAGTTGGGGGTTAAAGGTATAGATGATTCCTAGCAACACCAGCAAGGCTAACAAACATTTGTCACAAAGTTAGGGAGTTTGGATGAAGGTCCAAGACTGGGTTGAACCCCTAGCATACAACAAAAATGCCAATTTAATCATCACATTGGTTCACTCTACTACACTAGTTCTGCAGAAATTACTGTTGAATTAGTCTTGAATATAAAACATGAGCAACACCTGATATGAGTGTCTGTTTTGCAAACTCTAATATCAATTGTACTAGGGGGTATCGACTGAATGTTTGTTGAGTATATGCTGGTCGAGACTCCTTAGGAGAGTCGAGACCACAATCTTGGTCGTCATCCTTGCAAGATTGGATTTCTTGTAACCCCAAAGCTTTCTGACTTTCATTGCGTTTAATACCGATCCACGTTGTGAATAGCAACTTCATAGATCGAGGGAAGAGTGTATCTATGAGTTGTTCAGCTGGGGGTAGATTATCTATACAGCTGATATTCTTTGCCTTGAATGCCTCCACACTCTTACTAACAGTGTTGTTCATTTGATTGAATTCCTGTCCGAGCCATCTGCTGGCAATGTCTAGAGACAAGTCATTTAAAAAATCACTTGTATTATTATCGCCATGGACACCAGATAATCCTTGTTTGTAGTCATTTAACAGTTTCCAGGGAAAGTGGTCAAGATGACAATACTCGATTGTCTCTAGATTCAGAAGTTTGGATTCGGTTCTGAGAATCGCTATTACTATGTTAAGAACCTCTACACAACTGCAGTTAGGATGGTCAACCAGAAAACCAGAAATGAGCAATGACATGCTTTCCATTAGTCTTTCTACAGGACTGGTGATTGACACCTGACATCTCTCTTGTTCATTCCTTGCAGTGGTTGATGTGCCAGCAGGAGATGAGTGTGAAATCTCCATCACATGTTTTGATGTTGTTGGAGTTGGAGTTGACACAACACCATTTCCTTGATTGTCTCCTTTGCTGTGTTCTTGATTTTGTAAATGCTCAATTTCATCTGTATTCTTTGTGACATTAATGCTCACATTTCCAATTTCTTGGTCCTCTGTGGTATTTTCCAGATTAACGGAATATGAAACTTTTAAAGTTGGATCATTGTATCTGTCTTTCCATAGTTCCTGCAGAGTAGAAAATCATAAATTCATACACCAAGTGTTGTCGACTAGATCAGTGTATTTTATCTCTCTCTCTCTCTCTCTCTCTCTCTCTCTCTCTCTCTCTCTCTCTCTCTCTCTCTCTCTCTCTCTCTCTCTCTCTCTCTCTCTCTCTCTCTCTCTCTCTCTCTCTCTCTCTCTGCATGCATGTGTGTGTGTGTGTGTGTGTGTGTGTGTGTGTGTGTGTGTGTGTGTGTGTGTGTGTGTGTGTGTGCATGCATGCGTATTAATATAAGAACATTTTCTGGTGATACAGATGTCCTATTTCATAAAATTGTGATAAAGTAAAATATTCTCAGCCTAAGATAACTACCATTTCAGTAATAATTTTAACCCTACACAACATTTGTACAATAACAACGATTTTACACATTTTGCAATGTATTGATTTGCAAACACATACTTTGTCAATGTTGTTTCACATATTGAATTTTCAAGTAGGAAGCCATGATAAAATTTTTATATACATTAAAAATCCAAACTAAATCCCAATCCTCATCCATATGGCCATTTTAAAATTAATGATAGATTATGGTTTCGGATGTGATTTACTCTGAGCAATATTACCTTCCTGAAATGTAAGCTTGGTTGCTAGACCCTTCTTCGCAAAGCGTGCATGGACTCTGGGTTGGTTATCAGAGCTAATGGAACTGGCTGCTAGTACATCAGTGGCTAGAAATAATGGAATAGCCAGATCCTAAAAGAATAAAATACATGTAGATTAGTAAGTCTTTATGAGGATTATTTTTTTTTTTACAAAAGTGAGAGTAGACTGAAATCACTGTGGCTTCACTCTGAGCTGAATGTACATGTAGCTATAGACGTTGGGTTGTAACATTTCTTGAGGCCTTCCTAGTGCAGTGGCAGAACCTATGACTCCACCATACTCCTTCACTATTTCCAATTATTTTTTTGGGAAAAGACTGAAGTGAAGTCACAGGTTCGATCAGTACATGCAGGTAGTCCTCAATAAACAAAGTTACCCAGACAGAAATATGACAACCCAAAGTCTACAGGGCGAAAGTTTTTATCCTGTTAAACAGTGTTATCTTTTTCTATTATTATTGTTGGTTTTGGGGTGGGTTTGTTTTTTTGTTGTTGCAGTTTTTGATTTCTACAATTTATTCCCTATGCATCTTGTTTGACTATATATGCCATTACGCATTATTAGGTATGCAAATTATGTGATGCCAGCTGTTTCAGTGTTTGTGTTCATTATTTTCGTACTGTGTCGTAGTCTGGATGTCAACTGAGTGAAGCCTATAGGTATATACTAGTACATCGTAACTGACTGAACTAGACTAACACTGTACAGCTTCACAACGACTAAGGGGAAAGGAAAAGATAAACTTACATTGTGTTTGATACAGTGCACGAACGCTGTTGATGGAGGAAGGAAGTAAACGTATCTTAGCCTTCTACAACCAACTGTAAGAGTGGGCAGTTGCAGAAATACCGACGCTTCGACCTTTCCATCCATTGCAGCTGTGAATTAATACATGGTACTCTTTTACGTTACGTCGTAAAACACTTAAAATGACCATTCTTTTCATTACTAGACTTCCTTGTCTAATATATGTTAGAAAACACAGGATCAATTCACTTAAATTTCATTCGAACGGGTATAGCGTATTCTTGATCGCGTTATAGGTACAAAATAGATGTGGACGTGTAGAGTGAACATTACGACAGCCGTAAAGGAGTAATTCACTCGTTGCGTGCACTCAAAATGGCTGGAAATTCGACCGAAGACTTGTTCGGAAACAATGCTTTGTTTCAACAATTTGAAAATGGATCACGATCCAGTAGCGAGGAATCGGATGAAGAAGATAGTCAAACCAAGGATAAAGTGGAAGAATATGAGGAAGAAATTTCTAATCTACGAAGAGAAAATATCCTTTGAACGTCATGAGCAGGTTGTTCAGAATTTGTAAATTGTAATTAGTAGTGTACATTGTACTCTCCGTCAATGATTACAGTGAGGGTGACGATCAACAGTTTCCTCACTCACTCTAGACCATGGTGGGTTGTAACATGTATCTATTAGCCAATAGATCCAATGTCATATTGAAATATATTGTGTGACACATACATGTACTGTTTTACTGTAGAATAGTGAGTGGACTGCCTGTGTTTAACATCCGTCATTACATTGTACAAATCTTATGTGAATTCATTGCAATGTACAAATGTATTAGTGAGACTCACTGATACATCCATGATTGTACACGGTGTGTTTATATTGGTGGTGAGACGCACATCGCAGACAAGGTATAACCGACGTCAGTTATACTTCCATGTTAAACCTAACCACAGGGGACAGCAATCATGTGATTGCTTGATTGATTGATTGATTGAATGATTGAGATTAAATCAAAATAAATAAATAAACTCTTGTCTTTTCTCACTTTTGTATTGACTGAATAAAGACGCCTGGTGGACTTTACTCCTTAATTATTGACCTTCTCTAAATCATGTCAACATCTCTACTGTGGTATCAGTTATACTGCATATTGGCAGGACATCTTAGATTCTAGGGGATTATTGCACTAATCAACACCCAACCTCATATTACTATAATTTCTTTGCTTTGATCACAATCAATCAATCAATCAATCAATCAATCAATCAATCACATGATTGCTGTCCCCTGTGACCTAACACCCTCACTTCAATGCTATAATTCATTTACTATTCATTGCACAGTGTGTCAGTCTACTATTTTATATTCTTGTCAGTAATAATAATAATACATAATAATCTTTATTCAGTGTTTTATTTAAGGGCAGTAAGTAGGTAAAATCTACCGGGGTTCCCACATCATTTTACCGGGGTTCCCCACCTAAACTATGATACATTGCATGGGAAGCACTACCAGTTTTACCTCTTCCCCCCTTTCTGTTACCGGGGTTCCCAAACCTTAGCAAAAACACTGTTATTTATACTGGATAGTTCTTCAAGCATACATGTATATAAACACTTGTCTCCCAAGAAGTCCAGTGAAGCCATCCCTCATACTGTAAACATTGTACATGTATATCGAAGGACAAAATGACTCCAACAATTGGCAAATACAGTATCGATCATGTAGTATTAAACATTGTGACTGTTTTGAATTTGAATAAGTAGAAATCAGTATTGAGAAAAAAGTGATAAATAACATATGTGTAAACTTGGGTGCAATATTATAATTTGCTTGTGGTTGGTTATCGTTTTGTTTGTTTGTTTGTTGGGGGGGGGGGGGGCCTACATTACCTATGAATTGGGTAGTCTACATGTACATGTAATTCTAGTAGTCTAGTGTAATCAAATTTCAAGACCACAGGCAGATCTAGACTACATGTATGAATTGATAGACACACAACACGCATATTTAAATAAGATATATATGACAAAGTATGTATATTGTATATTCTCCAAGGCAAAATTAGAATTTGTTGTAACTTGTTTATAGATTTCCATATTTCTTGCGCAGTAGTCTATTTGCCCTTGACTTTTATCACATCAACAATTGAAACAGAAACTTAGATTGCTGATCAAGAGCAGGTAGGTACAACATGAAGATTTTACTGTAAGATTGAGTAATAGAAAGTATTGTGCAAAATAACATGCATACATGTAAGTTTCAGAATTTGGTCATGACATTGACAATGTTTTTTGCACCTTCCACAATAACAATTAGCTGTACTTGCTTAAACTTATTACAAACATAATGTAAATCAACAGAGCAATAATGTATGTCAATTGTTATTACATAATTTGTATGTCTCTGCCATGCATACATATACAGACTTCATTTCAGTGCAGAACACTGTTCTCCCATTGAAACATGTTGATGTAGGATGACATGAGAGTATGTTTTGTGTACACGAAGGACAATGTATGATGTTGAGTGGCACGATAAATACATTCATGGCTGCTAGCTGTGTATGGAGTTACTTCACACAGTCTGAAAAGATGAATTCAAACCTAGAATTCCATTATTTATATATGTCATATAATGACAAAGGAAGGGACATTCCAACCATCGATACTTATCACGCTTTTCTCTTTTCATATAGTAATGCTGTGATTGACAATGCAGGACGTGATGGACCTATTGCTCAAGTCGTCTACATGAATAACGACTTAATCAAGTAAGCCAAAGAATGAATGTTCTATAGTTTTGATTTTCATTTGCACAACACACAACAATGTGAGAGGGTTATACCACAGAAGATAATACAGCATTCTACCCACACTTTATTCTGAAAGTGTACATACAAAGTATGAAATAGAATATGATGTTGATTTGTCTGCTTTGTATGTTTCTTGTCTTGTAGGATTCATCAACAAGATATAGAAGAGTTTATGATTGGTCTGGCATACAGGGGTCAACAATTGTCAAGAGATGGAACAAATACAGATAAAATGCAACCTTATCCACAGGTAAGAAATCTACAAGTTGTTTGTTTTCTGGTGATGACAGTCCTGATGTAATAAATCTGTCTGCTCGCTGTCAGTGTCATACCACATGCCCAGGAAATATTAAAACCAGTGACTTCTTCCGAAACTTCCATTTCTGAACGGGGATGGAGTTGTAACTTTAAATTGGAACGCCACTCCTGAAAATAAAAACATTTTCATAAACTTTAGTCATTTCATGATTTATGTTGCGTACCCCTATACACAATTGTCGCAACACTGATTTGAAACTTGTTCCCCGTTCATTGATCAGTGGAAATCCTTACTATGGACATGCATTGTTTCGTGGTAGTCAGCAGATATGTTTATGCAGTAGCTAAATACATTTTTTCGCATTTTGTACTGAAATTTACAGAAGAGTTAGTATAAAACTTTCCACTCACAGTATTTGCATGAAGTGCAGTAAGTGTGCATTTGTAGGTATGATCATAGACACTGTCTATGGTATAATCTACATGTAACCAAAAAATGTTCATCAGCTTGGTAGATCAAATGATTTACAAAGGTTAAAACACACAAGTAGTTCAAAGTTTTTAGCTTTGAGTTTTCGATCTGTCTTGGTCGACAATCCTCATCAGAATGACAAATTCCATAGTTACAGCTGACCACTAGGTGGCAGTATAATGTTGTTATTGACAATCCTCATCAGAATGACAAATTCCATAGTTACAGCTGACCACTACATGTACTCATGTTCCCACTAATTTTACTGAGGTTACATTTAAAGATATTGAGTGTAACCAATAAATGTATCAGATTTTTTCATCATTGTTTTCTGTTATTGGAATTGTTAAAGTCTTAACACCACAGTTTGCCAGATAAAAAAAAAAACAGAAGCAGGATTGCTGGGAACAAGACTTATTTTAAAATTAATTGACATTTACTTACAGAATTCAGCCATTGTACTAGAAAAGGACCAAAAGACTACAGATTCATCCGTGGTGAAATCACGACAGGCATTCACAGCTATTGGTAATGTGCAGTACTACAGTGATTTCTGTATTGATCAGCTGGGTAAACCTCTGATAGACTGGAATCCACAACTTACTCTCTGCTGGGACATACCCACGTATCCTATATCATTATGCTAATCTATCGCAGTTTGCTGTGTGGTGTAAGTGCCCAATAAGTTACTGTGTCCACTTACACTACACATTTTACAGGAAAGTGGAATGAGCTGAAGTTTATACTCTTTTTATTCTAAAAACTATCCTAGTATATTAGTAATATAATACTCATGCTTCAGTAAATATAATACCATAATAATAGGCAGCAATATTTACCCCCCCCCCCCCAAAAAAAAAGGAAAAAAAATAGAAAAAGAAAAAAAAAAGTATGTATTAATTCAACTTATACTCATCGAACTTTGAAAGAGCTTTATATCAATATCAAAGTCTGGAGGATAGCGATGTAACTCGTTAAAGTCCTGTAATATTCCTGCAGCCAATTCAGTGAATAATAAATAGTGTACTTAAAAGCTTAGTCAAACTATTCTAGTGTTAATGTATGTGTCAGATAGAATTTTGATTGCTTATTTTAAAATGAGCACCAAAAATATATTGATTTATATGTATACTCAGCTAATGAAGCAACTGTACACTATGTACATTCCAGGAGGAATGGCAAAACTATGGGATAGAAATCAAATATTGTATTGTACAGAATATTGTTTTCCTGAATCGTGTACAGTTATACACAAGTATTCATGGATGCACTGCCTGTGGAGGATGATGGCTCTAAACCTAAAAGGAAACCGTAAGTGTATTCAAGTTGTTGGAGAATATTTTGTGCATAGTTCCAAGAATCAATGTGACAGTAGAATATAAACATTGTAGTTACTTTGGAATGGTAAATTAGAAATGAATGCAAAGTTTTGTTCCATCTAGTATAGACCTTGATCACACACTGATTTGATTATACAACATTAAAGTCTCGGAACATTGACCAAGGATGCAACTACCTTGCAATGTTGCATTTGGAGTCATGATGGGCAATTGGTTAGAGTGGCCAGCTTTGCATCTGTAGGCAAGATTTGAACCACGATTATGCCTCAGTCAGCCCAGCTGTATAATTGGGGACCTGGTAGGATAAAGGTTGCAGTGTGAATGATTTAATACTATGCGCTTATAGAAGCTGCAATGGATTGTATGCTCCCCAGGGAGTTGAAGAAGTAAAGGGCCGCTGTGCCACTGTACTTGTCGATCCATGCCAGGGGTTATGATTGTAAAGCACTTTGAGCACAGAGTGTGAAAGCACTATATAATATAAAACCAACATAATTAAACATTATTTGTGGATAGTCAGTTTCTTAAACATTCGCGCTGACTAATTAAATCATTGTGTGACCAAGGTCTGTAGTAGATGGATTGAAACATCATATGCATTTCCAATGTCATGGCTTTGCTAGAATTTTCACTAAAATCCAGATTCGAAATTGAATCACCATAAAATTTACTCAATTGGACATTGTCTTATGAGGCATTCTTTAAAAATCTAATTCCATAGTTCATTTATGTAGATGTCCTACTAACAAACATGGATGAAAACTTAACCTTCTGCCAACATTTTTGTCAGAGGTAATTACAGATACATACTATGATATAGGTGACAGATGTACTTGTAGTGAGTTGTTAAGCCTATGATGACTTGTTGTCACTAATTCTAATACTCTGATCAATATTATAACTTTCAGCAAAATCAAGGCTACGTGCTTCAATTGTGGTAGTGAGGACCATTCGCTACGAGAATGTACCCAGGTAAGATCCTGACAAATCTTTTATTTTAAACAATGAAAGATTGTTAATTTGTGTCCTTTCTTGCATTTGGTACTACATGTAGGCTCTTGAAAATCACAGGACAGACCAACTTCACAAAAATTCTTATATAAAGTTATAAATAATTTTGCTACTGTAAATTTCGAAAAATATTTATCACGTACTATTAGCGGAAGTGTACTTTATCCTAGCCAGTGCCAAAGAAATTGCTATGAATAATCATTTATTCCTTAGACAGTCTCAAAGATGAATCTTCTACCAATTTACAATCGGAAAAGAAAAGACTACACAGTTCAAATCTGGCCTCACTAGGATTGATATCACTGATCTCATAATCAATAAGTTTTCTAAAATCCTGCTGAAACCATTCTGACTTCTAACACTTTTGGAAGGGTGTAAACAATACTGTAAAGGAATTAGTAAAGGAATAACTTAATTCATTTGAACATTTCCACTATCTTACATATCTGCAATTTTTTTTCATCACTTTCAGCCACGTGATATGGCCAAAATTAATCAAAACAGACAAATGTTTATGACACAGTTTGGAAACTCACCTCGATCTAGTAGATATCATAAAGATGGGGAAGAACTTGTCAAGAAATTTCCAAATGTAAAACCAGGTGTCATCAGGTAAGATATAAGAGAATATCATCCTATAGAATTTGAACATAATGGTACATTTAACCATCTCAGTAAAACAGACTGGTAGGCAATATAAACTTCCAGGTACACATGTACCTGTGATTCCTTTATTTAGGTAACCTGCATTCTGAATTATGGGTCAATCTGTTGACAAAGTACTCAGTTGATAATTTCAGGTAACACTTTTGTGTTTAGAACAAAAGTTTACTTCCATATATTAATACAATTAACTAACTGTAGTTTTCCTGAAGTATCAGAACTCTGGTAACACTTAGAAATGGGATAAATCTGGTAAATATTACAAAGGTACATCCACTGAGTGAGTGTGTGGTTGTTGGTTTTTTAAAAAGATTTTAGAACAGCAATAACAGATAGGTATTTCTGCACTATGAACTACAGTCACTGAAGTCCTGTCAATTGCCACTTAATTTACATATCATCTTTGTTCTACATATCATGTATATCCTTAAAGTTCGGTACAAGAATGGTGTAATCTTCAGGCTTGTTCACAACTGATTTAGGTGAGTGGTTTGTCACAGGACTAATGGAGAACTGTGAGAGTAAACAGCACAGTGTCATCCTCACCGTTGTTATGTCACCATTCTTTTTACAGTGACTCACTCAGAGAAGCTTTGGGTATAGGAAACCAAAACTTACCACCGTATATCTATCAAATGAGGATCCATGGATACCCTCCTGGTTACCTCAAAGAAGCAGAAGAAGTGTCATCAGGATTAACCATGTATAACCAGCATGGCAAAGGTCAGAGTTTAACTATGTAACAATATAACCAGCATGGCAGAGGTCAGAGTTTAACTATGTAACAGTATAACAAGCATGGTAAAGGTCAGAGTTTAAACTCTGTAACAGTATAGCCAACATGGTAAAGGTCAGGGTTTAACTATGTAACAGTATAACGAGCATGGTAAAGGTCAGAATTTAAACACATGTATGTAACAGTATAGCCAACATGGTAAAGGTCAGAGTTTAAACTATGTAACAGTATAGCAAGCATGGTAAAGGTCAGAGTTTAACTGTGTAACAGAATAACCAGCATGGTAAAGGTCAAGTTTAAACTATGTAACTATAGCCAACATGGTAAAGGTCAGAGTTTAACTATGTAACAGTATAACCAACAATGTCAACTTTCACTGAATAACCAACATCGGTAATATCAGAGTTTCAGTGAATAACCAACATTGCAAGGTCAGAGTTTAATCATATACAACCAACATGGCAAGGTCACAGTTAAGAAGTGAAAGAGTCATACTTTGTTTCATAGATGACAGAGAAAATCTTTGCCATATTTCTGTAAGTTTAAATAACCAGCTTTATTTTGGAATGGTATCGCTATCATTTTCTACAGCTACAACTCACAGTGGTGACGAATTGGAGACAGGAGAAATACAAGAGGAGAAACGACCCGTGTATGATCCAGAGAAAATAATAGACTTCCCAGGTTTTAATGTTCCATTGCCTGAAGGAGGGATAGATGTAAGGAAAACTTTACTTTTAAATATTATATATATTGTATATATGAAAGGAAATGAATTACCATGGAGGTATTTTTGACTTTTCCATATCACAAGATGGGATATGAAAAATGATGTTATATTCACATTAATGTCATCGAAAATAAATTTTCTGATTGCACGAGTCACTGCAGTTGTGATAAAAGCAAAACAAATGAAACAGTAGTCAGTCTTCATCAGTGACAACAATGGGATATCTTCAGAACAGGTAAGCTTTTACTAAATTACCCATACTCAAACAATGTTCATGTACAATGGTATGTTGACTCAGTTTACAAATTCGTAATGTTCCATAGGACCAAAGTTATGGGCACGATTGACCAGCCAGTGTTATTTGCACAACCATTTTCCAAACTTTGAGATAACTGCATTGGCTTTTTATGTAAAGCAGTGATTAGCAGAGATTTTCAAATCTATCTGTTAATTTTTTTTCAGGAATCAGCTCGTTTCAACATGCCACCGATGCAACCACATCAAAGTAAAGAAGTGCTGCAGCTCTATTTCAGTCCGTCTAGTTTTGATGCAAGAAAGAGAGAACGAACAGAGGAAAGCACTCCAAGACCAAAGAAGAGACAAAAAATGGAACCACGAGTGGAACATGATATGGAATTGGATTCAGACAGTGCCAACAGTATGTACACATAATTATCTGTATTTTCCCCATGTAGCACAACTGAACTGGAGTGGACTTATAATTAAAACATATCATATCATTGATTTGGTCTTGCATTTTGGGTCTTGTCGTCTGACTTGGTTTTGTGATTTGGTTCTTCTTTGTCGGAAATCTTTTCAGTTGATTCTTTGACTGATCTAGTCTAGTTCCTGATGATCGTATCCCCATTTTACACTGTTATCATTGTTATCTTCATTCATTACGTCTAGTCAATCTTGTTACTCTAAGCATTAAATGTGGTTAAGCCCCATGCTGGGTGAAGCGTAATCCATCACAAATTGACAGGCTGTCATCATAAAGCATTGTCAAGTCGGATAGTGGGAAATCAAAGGTCAAATATTGTTGACCTTTCTAGGACTGATATGATATGCAAATGTCCAACCAAACTCCACCTCCATCTTTTGAAACTAAAATCACGTGGGGATGCGACAACATCATAACGTTTATATGAATGCTGTTGGGGAGCACAGAATTCTGTGCAAGAGTAACGAGATTGACTAGATGTAATGAATGAAGATAATGTAATGTAAAATCGGAATACAGTCATCAGGAACTAGATTATGACTGATCAGGCTTACTCGAACTGTAACCGCTTGCGTTGGAATTGACCCTTGATCTCATGAATTCAGTTGGATCTTCCCTAGGGTCTACCTTTGTCAAATCATATTGTCCTCCTTCTGCCATCTCGAAGTGTTTACAAGGGACAATGAACACAATAAGATACTAGCCATGAAGTTTGTACAATTCAAACTTGTAGGATTAATTCACACAGTCCTAACTTAGCGAACTCCTTAATCAACAACGTGGTAAACTAAAATCTCGTGAGACTTCACACATGTATGAGAGTGAGAGTGTAAATCGAACAACACTAGAGGACATACTAAGAGTGCAATTAATCAAAATGGAACGTTCATACAACATCAAACAATTGTAAAACCCAAAAGTCAATTAGTGTAATTTAAGATAATTTTGATTGAAAAAAAACAGTGTACCATTACATGTACATGTGCTCAGGGACTTCACACTTTGATGAACACATATTTGTTCATTTTATCCAACCCAGGTGATGGTTCTACTGGTGTACTTTTTAAGCCACCTCTACCTTCAGAAGCTCCAAGGAACACTCCTCCACCACTGCCATCGGAAACACCACCGGGCAGGACTCCAAAAAGAGGAGCAGCAGACAGTGACACAGAGAAGACATATGTCATCAGTAGTGCAACGAACAGTGGCCAGAATTCTAGGTGCACCACCCCTGAACTGGAAGAACTTGAAGCAAAGCAACGCCTTTTACTGCAAGCCTTAGAAGATGAAGATGATGGGCCAACTGATAAAGATACAGACAAAGACGATGGACCAACTGATAAAGATGAAGATATAGAAGATACACAGAGTTTGGGAAATGAATCTGGGATGTCATTAATTATTGGAGGCGAGGAATTTCATGTGACCGATAGTGTCAATGAGGAACAAGCTAGTTTGTTGGAAAATACTGAAAATCTGAAAGGAGAAATCCCTGCGAAAGACAGTCCAGTGAATTCTGAAGGACCAGCAAGGGATAGGACTTCCACATCAGAAAGTAATGTGACATCAGAATTGAGTACAGAAAAACAGACATGCAAACTGATTTCAAATGGAAAGTCAACAAGTGCGACCATCATGGATAAACAATGTGTTGACAGCCCAAGTGGATCATCAGAAATGGACTTAAATGGAACACAGGACATCTCACAACCGGGAACACCGTCTAGTCTCACTGATTCAGCTTCCAAACAAGGAGTAGTCCATAAAAGCCTGAAAGGTATTCCAGATGCCAAAAATTTTGCATCTGGGATCTCCCCATACAGACCACATGAAAATGAAAAACAAGTATCTGGAGTGTACAAGAAACTGAGACAAATCATCAAAAAAATACCAAAAGAATGAATTTTACTGTTTTTTATGTAGTTAACATTGAATCAGGGCCACAACCCGTACATTTGTATTCTTAAATGTTGCATGTCAGTGTAATATCTTAGTTCACTCAGCCATAGCCTTCAATTCTTATCTTCAAAGCTTCTTTCATTTTTGTGGTATTTTCCACCTACGAATGTGGTTAGTAGTCTTAAATGTACAATTTTTATGAAAGTATTTTCTCATCTAGTTCATCTACACCATAGTGTGTTTTTTTCTAGTACATTGTGCATCTGTTTTGACAAGAGTTAAGTGACGTTTCTTCATTATTGCAAACCTATCTAGTGTTCTTTGTCGAACCTTAAAGTCCAGTGGAGGTATGGTATGCCTGTCTGGACAGGATGAAATACTTTGTGTTTGTTAACATACAATTGTAATATGTCGTGTCGCAGTCAATACATCAATCCCAAGTTCTGACCACTTTGTTGAATTTGGCTTATTTGCATTGCGCTAGTGTTCACTTTGAGGAAAAATTGTTTTACATATCATGTAAATTTCTGCTCAGTATTTCTGTTGGAGCGTCCCTACCTTTTGTCTAGGTTATCATATTATGGGATCCAGAGGTGTGTGTGTGTGTGTGTGTGTGTGTGTGTGTGTGTGTGTGTGTGTGTGTGTGTGTGTGTGTGTGTGTGTGTGTGTGTGAGTCAGACAACTGCTGCGTTTTAAGGAGAACACCAGAGTACAAAATCAAGCCTTTTTCATATTCAAAAAAAAGATACCTAGATATATGCAAGAACAATGATTCAAAGTGTTTCATTGCTGACACATGCTACAATTGTCTCAAATTCTGCTAATGTCCAGTATTGCAATCCCAGGTTCTCGTTAGTGTTACCTTATCAGTAGAGCCATTAGGATTTTGTAGGGTTATTCTTTTGTTCTGGACCAACTTTTCTATACCACTATAGCAAGTACAAAATAGTAGTGAAAGGCCTCTACACCCTCAAGCCAAAACATAAACTCTTACAAACTCTGACGTTAAGCATAAAATGTGAGCCTCAAAACAATCTTCATAACATAGATGCACTGTATTGTCTGGTTTGACAAAAATCATACTATTAAAACACTGCTGTGTTTCATTGTTTAGTGTGACAGAAATCTTAACACCATTGCTGCATTTTCTTTTCATTAGCTACTGTTACTAGCTTATTGTAGCCAAATCATATACAAATGTACATTGTTACAACATACACTTTTTTCAGGCATGCCAATGGATTACAATGTAGCAGTTGGACTTCAATTTGTCATACTGGATGATAATTGATACAATGTAGCAATGCTAGAAAGATTTTTGCAGAACCAGATGATAAGTTTTAGACATGTTGGAGAGATGTTGATGTAGCCAGACAACGAAATGTGACAATGTTAGCAAGATTTTTGTAAAGTCATAGGATGGTTTGTTTCATTCAAAATTGTGTATATTTCTATCAGCTTCCAAGTTACTGGGTCACTTTGAAACACTCTGATGGGTAATCAAAGGGAGTCATTGTTGTCATGACATCATTTTGGGCATGATTTTCATCCTGAACATAACTTGCAGCTCTTTAGTTACACTTTCTAAGTCATGATATAAGGAAGTCTTCTAAAATCAGAAGTTGTTTTGCTCAATTTGTGACAATTACAGAAAAAAATGATGGCATCAAATACTGCCTACTCTGTTGCAATGTTAATTCATTCACTAATCAGACAATCTGCGCTTTTATAGGTATTGAGGCAAGAGTCATTCGTCAAAATTTTAGCAAAGGGGGTGTCGAACAAGGGTACGGTGTGCTGACGCTTGCAGTAGACCATGACTGTGGGGTTGTGTCACTGTTGATGAATGGAAAGAACAACAAAAGACAGTCCCACCTTGTTAAATATGGAAAGTCAACCTGTAAAAGTATTCAACCCCACAGGATTTTAAATTTTTAGTGTAGGACAATTATTGTAGAAATACTGATAGCCTGGAATGTGTTTACATACATACTGCAATTGGCAGAATGTAAAGTCTGTCATGATTTGTCATGTCCGTAAACAGGTTTTATACGCAGGGTTTACAAAGATAGATTCTACCCATTTGATGTTAGTGTTCACAGGCTCTGTTTGATACAACCACACAGAAACCAATACAAAACTGCACATCCCACACTTTAAGATGGCAAGATCACAATTTCCTGCTACATTTTGTTAAAATGAAATAAACCCTTTAAACATACTACAGCTACATGTGGATGCAGACATGCGGGTGACAATGTCTGATGTATGCTGCATGGTAGCACAGTATTTCATATTATTTAGACAAAAGGTCTCAAAAACTATTCATTCAATCTTTAATACTATCTTAACATGTGAAGAGTTTTATTGATTTCTGCATTGTAGTATTAAACAGAACCAATGGGCACTTAACAGGAAATGGGCACTACTGAGTTTTCTGCTACAGTACTGTAGCAAACTTGGTCACTTGTGGACTGGGATTATACTATTGAACAGTCTTTTAAACAAAATTTAGACAATTGATCTCATCAGATTCTGTAATGTAGATATATAAGTGTGACTTTTATATTTGACATTGACCAGGTTCAACATTTTAAGGCTGTGTCTTCTATGAAGACTTGTTATAACCGAAAAGCAGAAATTATTGGAGTATACTATTACGTATTACAAACACTAGATTGAGGTTACAACTTACAAAACTGTTCAATGATATAGTTACAGCCTACAAGTGTCTGTGCTCCAGATTCTCTGTGGTGGTGTCAATGTCCTTTTCGAATGCTAGCCTACCTGTAGTCTTGAAGGACTAACACTACTACACTATATATCCTAACTACCATTTTGATTTTTTGAATCTTCGCTCTTCCACGAAGTCTACAAACGCTCTCTAAGATTTGGTAGTACCCACCAAAATAACATATGCACAAAATTAACACAAATTAGAATCGAATCGAATCGAATCTGTTTCCAATAAAAACTCTCTTGATGACACCTAATTACGGATTCATCATGTGACCTGATTGCATGATTTCAATGTCTAATTATGTATTCAACCAATCAGGTTCTATGTAGAGATACCATTCTAAACTAGCAGATGTGAGGAGTGTTTGTAGACTTGGAGGACAAGCAAACTTAAAAAAAAAATCACCTTATTATTGATTCATCATGTGACCTGATAGCATGAGTTATCAGCTTGCTAAGTACGTAAACTTCATTTAATCAGAGCCGTCAGAGAATTAGAAAGCTCATATATAGAGTACCTCAACTTTCTTTTTACCTTTTTACCTCCGCTTGGAAAAACAACATGCATAAAGAAGTTTTTTTTTTAATGTTTATCGAACATTTTCAAAGAAAATATTTCACAAAAACAGAAGACAGGCACAGGACGAAGAACAAAAAATAAAAAAAGAAAGAAAAGGTTTAAAGATCAAAAGAGGGGAGTATGCATGAAGAAGTATGTTTTTTAAAACAAAACAAAACAAATATGAAAGTACTGTCACTGTAATTTTTTTTTCATTGTTCATATACACATTCTTCTATTTTTGTTCTGTTTTGATATTTAGTATAACTTTGTAAGTACAGTAACCTTACCATAATATACAGAAATCTGAAAAAAAAGCTAGTTGAAGGAGTTGTGTACACTTTTTATACTGTGTATTTTTGATGTCTTTTTAAAAATAGTTACCCTGTACAGAATGTGTAAAACCATGCATAAATTATCATTTCCAATGTGAATATGTCCATAGAACATTTTACCCGAACCAGGGATTAAATTTGTTACTGTTTACAAAAACAAGAGTTAATGTTGCCTTTTCTGTGGTGTCAATGATTGAGTGATTGTGTTCATGTAATTTATTTAGGATTGTCGTAAACCCACGGCCTCTTGTACAGCACTGTCCAAGTCTTGATATTCCACAGTGTCGCAGAAAATTTCTCTGGTTTCTCAAATGTCTCTTTAGTTGAATTTGCATCAGTGTATATATATATATACTATCTCAGGGATAGTGCCTAGTTTTCTGGAACGCAGAGATACATATACTTTAACTTATTAGGGGGAAGGAGAGAGAGAGAGAGAGAGAGAGAGAGATGTAAAGTGATAAACTACACTGAACTAGTCTGTGTCTGTATTTGTCCGTTTCAAACGTGGATTATATATTTTGTCATATTCCCGTGCGAAACCGTTTATAGATAGAGGTAAAGGAACTACGGAGAAAGGATTTTCTTGTCTTAAATATTATCTAATAAATGCCACATTATAATGAAGATGCTAGTGAAAAACCGTCCGAAATCATAACGTTACTCAGTTTCAATCAAATTCCAACTCTCGAGCTTGACAAACAAGAGTGGTAACCCAGGTGTGAAAATGTATTTTTTTCGAAGGTGTAAAGCAGGTGTAATGAGAGTACAGTAAGAGACACATGGACCCGTGCTGCAGTTGTATAGAAATTCCACGCTTACATGATGAGCAACGCTTTAACCCGTGCAGCTTCAACATCTGGCTCAAACAAAATACAATTTTTGCATGACGTCATCGAGTATCATGTAAACGAATGGTGACACTCGAGTACTCAGCGGTATAATCTCGTGTTAATGTTTCATCTTGATAACAATACAAAATGTACACGTAGCCAAATTATTACTGTACTTGCTAGTCTAACATAGTCTATTTTCGTGGGGGTTTTTTCATCATAATTTTGTATAATTCGTGTTGTCAGAAATCCAACGGAACATAAAATCAAAGCAGTGTCAATGTACAATACTCTATCTATCTATAATGTGAATGTCTATGTAGGCGGCTGTGTTGTTCGATGAAGAGGTTTCTATTCCGGACGTACCATCGTAACATACATATACATGCTCGCGGCTATCGGGAAATTTTACAGACAGACGTGGATCGGACAGAAATTGATGCCATGACTAAAACAGGTAAATATTAATTGGTATTATAGTATTTAACATGGTATACATAACATATAGGTACAAATATATTTAATATAATATAGACTAATCTACGCGTATATGGGTGACAGAAACAAGTAAGTGGGTATGGGTGAAAGTTTGGGGGGGGGGTGCGACGAGCTGAATATTATCATATATAATTTACCAAATACTGCTTTGACCCAGGACGAGAAACGTCTGCTTTGCTGACCAAAGTTAATGTATGCCATGTTGTCTAGGTGATATTTGTATTTGAATGGGAAAGTACAGTGGGTGGGGGGGGGGGGGATAATAACTTCATCAGAATATCAAAACCTGAAAACAGCTGTGACCATCAGACCTCGCATCAGCTTGTCTTACAACATTATTACAATGGAATTCAGAGTATATTGCTCCGCTGTTTTGATATTGAAATGTGTGCGTCTGTATGTCTGTGTGTGTGTGTCTGTCTGTGTGTGTGTGTGTGTGTGTGTGTGTGTGTGTGTGTGTGTGTTTAACGGATACATAAAACAGGCGGTTGACTCAAAAATTAATAGTCATTGACAACAAGTAATGCACATAACGCACCAGTCAATAAAAAACAATCAATGCAATACAATTCAATCACCCATTAAGCTTACTTTCTGTGGTTTACATACATACATACATACATACATACATACATACATGCATGCATGCATCCATGCATGCATGCATGCATACATACATCCATCCATCCATCCATACATACATACATACATACATACATACATACATACATACATACATACATACATACATACACACACACACACACGTACGTACGTACGTACACACATCTTCCCATGCACACAAACCATTTTCGACAAATGCAAACTGTGCGGTATGTAGTCAAAATAATGACTTGTATTTATTTATTTATTTATTGTTACACTACCAAGATTATACCTCTCATTTCTTTCAGATTCCTCCACGCTCTTCTTTCAGATCTACGCCCTTGTAGCGATGACTTTATTCAACACTGTGTATATTCTCCTATTACGATATACCAGGACTATTGACAGACCCATGTACATAGCAACGACTGCTGTCGTTATGGCTGAAACGATCAAACTATTTTCTGCTCTCTTCATTTTGACATGGAAGCATGGAAACATTAGAACAATGTTGCTTGATGTACGTATGAATGTGTTTTGTAATCTCGCCGACAGTTGTAAAATGTGTGTACCATCCTTGGTGTACATGGTCCAGAATAACCTAACAATTGTAGCTCTCACAAACCTTGATGCAGATACCTACATGGTAAGGAAGCCCAAAAGTAGTTTATGAATTCAATTTATGAATGAAATTACAGAACTATATAGACTTTTGGGGTGTATAGCTAAAAGAGCTGGAAAATATACTCTAGGATACGAGAACAAACGACATGTCTTTATAAGCGAAATACAGTTCTCGGAGCGTATACTTCATAGGATATGTCCTGGTAATATAGTTTAAAGTCGACATTGTTATTTTAACTTTTAAATAATCTCTTTGCCTTCCAATGCCTTTAACATCTGAAATTATCGTTTACATAAAATTAACGCCTAAAAACCACACAATCCGACTCAAACAAAGCAGTTTAGCTTTTCAACCTGAGAATACTGTTAACTTCTGTCTCAGCGAAATGGCGACTTTTTTTTCGATTTCTACAATACTATTAGCTGTTATGGCCATAGCGTCTTCATTGAAAAAAGCACCCCAACAATCCAAGCTATGCATTCGTTTGTCTCTTTTAAAACTAGAATATGGCAATTGAAATTAATTTGGATCCATTTTTGTAGTAAGGCCATCATGTTGACAGAAGCTGTAATTATTTACTTCATTAAAGTGTTTAAAAATAATTATAACATCTGAATATGTTGATCGCTGTCCACTCATATCAAGCAGAGTTTAATCAAACACCATGACTTTTATATGCGTGTGTGTTTTTCTCTTGCTATACAGGTGACTAACCAGTTCAAACTCTTAACTGCAGCATTCTTTTCGGTAGCTATGTTAAAGAAAAATATTACTTGTAGGCAATGGGTTGCCGTGTTTGTCTTGTTCTGTGGAGTAACGTTCGTTCAAATCGACCAATCGGAGGGATTTGTACACCCGTCCAAAAACCTGAACATGCCTGTGGGCTTGACAGCTATCATTACTGTGTCAATGTGTTCAGGATTTGCAGGTATGTGATATTGATAGTAACTTTGCGTGATGTAAGCTTATGCATGTCTGCCAGAAATACCAGACGTTTTCCTCTTCGGTTACATTGCTGAGAGAAAGGGAAAATGTTATGTGGTTAGTTGCCTTGATTATCTACACCTAATGCTGCCATGTGCGTGCACTATGTGCATACATACCAATTCACCCGACCACCCACATACATACATACATACATACATACATACATACATACATACATACATACATACATACCCCCACACATATATATACATTCATACATACATACATACATACATACATACATACATACATACATACATACATACACACACACACACACACATACATACATACATACATACATACATACATACATACATACATACATACATACATACATACGTATGAAACCCCCAACCCCCACATCTTCGGATTGTTATCATAATACCAATAATATGTATTCAATGTAGGAAGATTGGACGAAAATTTGATGGTGTGACTCTAATATTACCTGAGACTTTAGGCAGCCTTATTTTTCTCACAGATATATCTTCTGTGTGTTGGGCAATCATGATCATTCCACATAACACCACTTGTTGTTATACTGTATTCAAGACACCAGTTACCTGATGGGTTTCCATTAGGTTCCCCTGTGCTCCATGGGGTAAAACCACCTTGCAGAGATGTACCATCAACCCATTTATAACCAGTAGATTGCTAAGTTAAAGAAACTAACAATGTCACATTCAAATAAGAAATTAGATGTTTAACATGTAGTAAGACATATGCTTCACGCCTTATTCAAAACATTTAATAAAATAGAAATAATAATCAAGTTAATAATTAATAAAATAGATAGAAAGGTAATTATATATCTAAGAGTGTAGATACTGTTATGCTCATAAATAGAGAAGTTGGTGCATGGCATAGCATAGCATAGAATATAGCATAGCATAGCATAGTTACTATAATAGATAGGAATAGAAATTAAAGCACAATAGTAGAGTACAGTATATTTATAGTAGAGTACAGTAGAATAGGATAGTGTTGCATATCATAATAAGTAGAGTGGAGTGGAGTAGAGTAGAGTAGAGTAGAGCAGAGCAGAGTAGAAAACAGCAGGACAGGGCAGAGATGAGCAGTGCAGAGTAGAGTAGAGTAGAGTAGAGTAGAATAGAGTAGACTAGAGTAGGGAAACGGTAGAGCAGAGCAGAGTGTACACTAGACAAGCAGAGTATAGAAGAGTGGAGTAGAGTATATGGTATAATAGTACATTTTTTAAAAACATAAACCAAGTATAAAACCATACAATACCAAACGATAATATAATCTAAGAATTGAATAAGATACATGTGTAAAATACAAAAACTACTATGCATGATTTAGCCTTACCGAATAGTGTAGCCCAAACCAAATGTTACAATCCCAGATTGGGTTGCAGCCGGCAGTGTTCATATTTGTTACCACGCCTTTGATAAAATCATGCGTGTTTACGTTTTTATCGGTCGCCAGGTCAGCTCCAAACTGCACACATGATTGTCGAGCTGTTTCCCAACTAAGTCTTTCCATGCCGATATAGTAGCAAGATTGAGCATATTCAGTCCAGCCATTCGGACACGTCAAAGTTGGCACTGTAATAAAGGTATAGACATGTATCGTGTCAGTTAAGGGGTTTCATACGTCACAAACTACAAAGAACGTCAGCAAGGTAGTAGGGTACAATGTGACCGTTTATTGGGTAATGTTTTGAAGATTATAAAAGTTCAATTCAAAGCCACATGGAGAACCGTAAGCTTATACATGTATTAAAAATGTGGTAAAGCTACATCAAAATATAAAGATATTTATTTCATTTTTATCATTTCCATGAGAAAGCAGGATTTCAAAGCTTTATTTTCTTCCCATCCGTAAAACTTTTAATTCATATTTATTATTATTGTTAGTTAACCAGAGTAAGAAGACACCACACGATCGCACAAAACGATTTGCACCTGCTCCATAATGAAGAACCTTTATTCTGTGGGAATGCGCATGTCATGTTTATTATTACAGTACATACATACATACATACATACATACATACATACATACATACATGTTATGCATGTTTTATTTAATGCAATACATGACCTACCAGTTCGTTGAAAGAAATATGTACATTAAAGATTGGGTAACTGTCGATTTATTTCTTCTGACAGGTGTGTATTTCGTCTTACGTGTGTTCATTTCTTAACGGGTGTACATTTCTAATGACACATGTGTTTATTTAATCCGATAGGTGTTTATTTTGAAAAAGTATTGAAGGGAACGACCACTTCATTATGGATCCGTAATGTACAAATGTATATATTTGGGATTTTGAGTGCATTATTTGGTATGTGCACACAAGATTTTGGCCGAGTACTGCAAAATGGCTTCTTTCATGGATATACTCTAACAGTATGGGGAATTGTAGGTACGGATTTTTTTCCGTTTGTTTTTCTGTAATCAACAGTAATCGATGCATATATTATAATTTGTGCATTAGTTTATTTCCTTCCTTTACAAAACTGACAGAGGTTTTTGAGAATGTGGTTTACTTACATCGGTGAAATGTAGTGTCTTTCACAATATATACATGTACATGTAGAAATATACAGACGAGATACCACAGGCTTATACTTGGTATTTTCCAACATTATAACAGTTAGCCCCCTAGCTTGAATGTTATATTTACCAATCTATTCAATGATCTACACTCACCTCATTTTAAAATATACACAATATACACTGCTATTAAAGTTTGTAGACCTATTGGTCTTGATTAAATGTATCATTTTTTAAATAATTGTTGATAATTGTTCGCATTGTATTCACAAAGGTATTCAGACTACCATCAGCCCACGATTCCTGGGCTCCCTGTGATATGACATGGTATATGATATAGTATATAATAAAAAATTGATAGAACGAGACGAATAGGACGTGATGCGAAGTGATAAAACGAGACGAGACAAGAGACGGGACGAGATTTGATTTCAACTCTCCGGGGTCTCTTCCTTAAATGATGGGAACAGTTATTAGGTTGTACAGATAGATTCTCATCAGTTTTTGTTTCAATCATTTCATTGTTGTAATATTTTGTATTGTTTTTGTTTTATTCTTTACTATCAGTGTTGCTCAGTATCGGAGGACTGTATATTTCCCTTGTTGTCAAGTGCACAGACAACATCATCAAAGGATTCTCAATGTCATCATCTATCATTCTGTCATCACTCGGTTGTGTTTATCTGTTTGGTAAACCCATCACTTTACTCTTCTGCGTCGGCGCATTCCTCGTGATCGTCGCCATCTTCATGTATAGTGTTCGACAGGATACGGGAATACAACAACTTCAACGCCTACCTCGAAGAATTTGCAGTTTCCTTCATGGCAGAAGGAGTGAAAATCCTTCCACTCTGAGACTCGTACTGCTAGAAGCTTGATAGGCCATGTTACAACTGGTTTTGCAGTAACAAAAACGATAATGTATCAACCCAATAATGTATCAATATTAAGTGATAATGTATCATTTGACCGATAATGTTGTAATTTCTGTTACCGATCGAATAGTAAAAATTTACCTATAATGTAGTCACATTTTTTATCCGATAATGTATCAATTATGTATTTAAGTTTGGCAATATCTGCATTCGGTGAAGGTCGTTCAGGTAGTCATGGTAGAAATTGAAAATATTTGATATCGCAACATGAGGAACTTCTTTGTCAATTTTTATATTGCAAAATTAAAAACTTATTGGTACATATGACTATACAATATTAATTTCAATGGTGAAGTGCAGATCAGACCATTCGTGGCAAGAAACTATGGTCTATGCTAGGTCGGCTCAAAGCACTTGAGGCATGTCATCACCTCAACTTTAATTTCTAGGTATGCGTGATATACAGTCTACGATATATTAGTCTAGTTCCTGACAATCATGTTCTGATTTTACGCTATGCTATGTTCATACATTACGTCTAGTCAATGTCGTTACTCTCACTCGGAATTCTGTGCACACCCCTACAGAGTTCATATAAACGTGACGACGTTGTTGCCTTCCCGCTTGATTTTAGTTTCAGCAGACTGTACTGGAGGTGGAGTTCTGTTTTTTACGTTTTAGCGGTTCACAGCTGTACCAAATGAATATTAATGAGCGATGACGACAGCCTGTCAATTTGTGATGTATTACTGAACACGGTCATCAGGAACGAGACTAATGAGATAATATGTCTAATTAATAAATTATGTATTCGACCAATCACGTTTTATATACAAATGGCGTTTAAATACTTGCAGTTCTCAGGGTAGACAAGGGAAGGGAGCGAAAAGTCAAAAATTGAAAATGCCAGTTAGGATAGCAGAATAGTGTAGCGATAGCCGTTCTCAAGTCTACAGGTAGACTAAATGCAAATCAAAGCGGAAACCAAATTTAGCAATACAAAAACCAAGAAACGAAATTTCAAAATACAGCAAAAGACACTGGTGTCATAACTCTGCACTCCAAACTAATTTTCAAGTAACATACTTTTTATCAAAATTCAAACGTTTAATACAACATTACCTCGCAGACTGTCATAATGGAAACTAAAATTTTCATCTAATAAATTTCGTTAAGGCAAAATGAAAATAATTTGTGTGCTTCCGATAACCTGATCGACCCTAGTTTAAACCGTCGACCCTAAACATTTTTAAACGATAAAACAAAAAGATGACAAATTCTTTGTCTTCTTGACCTTCGTGCACGGCTGTTTTCTTTCCCCAGTGATGTCTGGTACATATTTAATCAAAGTCTCACAGAAGGAGTATTCTCACCAAAATTAAAATTAAAAATGTAAAGATAAACTAGAATAAAATAAAATGAAATCCCAACCTACCTACCTACCTACCCTATTTTCTGAAGCCATGTTATCGGAAACACACTTATTATTTTTTTTAAGTTCATTTCTTTGTGCGCAAACATAAATAAATGTATACACACTCATATATACAAACATGTACAGAAACACAAAGAAAGCAACGTAAAATGAACGTGTTGTCACAAACAATACATAATTATGTTGATTATCATTACCAAAAGTGTATAAAACAAAATATTGAAGTAAACACACGAAATCGTTTGATCGCTGTATGATTTTTTATGATTTTTATGGAAATTTGTCGTTTCAGATAAACATATGTAATAATAACAGAGCTCCCATGCCTCACGAGTTCCAGTGTGGGTACCCAGGGGTATTTGCACTCGTGCTTGCAGTGTTTTCTACTGCATGCACTTTCACTCACTACGCTCGTGAAAGCACGGGCGCAGAGAACACTGTAACTTGTGTAAGTACGAGTGCAAATACCCCGTATGAGCTACACTTGTTCTTGCACTTCATGGGGTTCTGTCATAATCCTCTTGTATGATATTAAGATTCGTCAACAAATTTAAAAGGTGTTGTATTTCCACTTTCAACCATGGCAGACAGCTCACTAGTATCACCCTTCTTCTACTGAGGATCTGAAGAGATTAAAAGAAAAGATTGTTTAAATGCTACCCTACAGTACAGTTGTATATTGTATGCAATATTTGATAATTGAATTGTGTTACCGTTGGTAAACAAATTATACAAAAAGCCTAAGTACAATAGAAGAAAAATAAAACATTCGTGTCAATTACACTCCCTCCCTCCACTCCCTCCTTCCCTTCGCCCTCCCCCTCTCTCCAAATATTATTCTGTTGAGTTTATTACCATTCTGTCAAATGTAGGATTTACAGAGCTCGCTCAGAAGTAAAAACAAAGGAACACTGCAAGTGACAAACTGTGTTTGTTTATTCAATTACTCAGCGAAATATCTAGACTACTCTCAGATCTACCTATACTTCACCAGAAATAATGACAAAAGGATGCAAACTATATTTAGTAGACTTACCACTGTATTCACATACGAAGTACCTGGTTGTCTCACTACATGGTACATCATTCCATCTGTACTGAAAACCCCTCCTGCAATATAACATAGGTGACAAAATGTTAAATCGTACAAAGTTCTACCAATTGGCACAAATAACCATCACAAGAAAAACGGACTGGACCTTGTCTGGCGTACTGAAACTAATAAACGGATTTCTTAAAATGTTACACAAATATTAGCTAAGGCACAAGAACACTACCCCGATGAATGAATCAAGTAGCTGCTAACCCAAAGAAGAAATTTTATAAAAATTACAACATGAATAATCCATCAAGTATTACATACGCTAACTCTACACAATCCTCCGTTGAACCCCAGGCTCCACCGTCATTTGGCTCACCAGGATGCCAGTTTGTAAATCCGTAAGTGACTGGTGTCGTTCCATCAAAGTATTTGCGAATACCTTCAGATACAATATCATTCAGACCAAAAAGCCATCCATCTAGGTATGAGAAAATTCATAGATAACTTTAAATAAACATACGTTCATTGCACAATATAACATCACCAGTAAAGCTATGTCCAATAATTTAACATTCAGAGCATGTGTAAACTGATGTAGAATTCCAGTGACAAAACTGTGATTCACATAGTTCAAACGGAATGAAGTAATTAATAACCCCCAGTTATTTAAATTCCACGGGAAGCGAACGTTCCGAAAAATCATAACTTTTCTTGTCATCAATGTATGTCCAAAGTTACATGAAATAC
Source organism: Glandiceps talaboti (assembly GCF_964340395.1). Classification (NCBI taxonomy): domain Eukaryota; kingdom Metazoa; phylum Hemichordata; class Enteropneusta; family Spengelidae; genus Glandiceps; species Glandiceps talaboti. The sequence continues at coordinate 13,547,292 of NC_135566.1, read as the reverse complement.
CAGGTATAAAGCTTACATTCTATAGATATTGCCCAATTACCGAATGCCCATATGGTGCTAATAAAGTTAAAGAATCACATCATCAAACTTGGCAGGACCTATACGCTTTGTTATTATAATATATGTGCCAAAGTTATATGACATTTGAAGATTGTTATTCCTAAAAGTTTGCATACATATTGAATATGCAAATGAATAATTACTATTAAAGCTTTACGGGAGACACGTACGCAATTTGTCACAACTTATACTTTGTATGTATTAAATTATATGAAATATGTGCTCACAGACAGAAAAACAGACAGACAGACAAACAGACAGACAGACAGACAGACAGACAGACAGACAGACAGACAGACAAGATATAATATGACCTTCCCTTATGGAAGGGGAAAAAAGAAATTAAATATGACCTTTCTAATTAGAATTTGGTTTCACCTGTAGATACATTTTACTATGTATTTCTTATTTAAATATATCAATTTATTTGCACATATTGATAAATAGTTTAAGCATTAAGAATCATCAAACTCACAAACGTCCATTTCAAGTTCGGTCTGAACTATCAGTTGCTCAATATAGCTTTGCTGGTCTGCATTTCGAATTGTTGCTAGGTGGGCACCAAGTCCTTCACAGTGGGCTTTGGCATCTGTATACGATTTCTGTAGAGTCACCACTTCGTATCGTCTCCTTACTGGTATAGAAATATTAAACACGTATATTTGACTCAAAGCATAGAATTACACAATTTAATAGGAACATGGGTGAGGTCTAGATAGTATTCAATACATCATCAAGTGCTAGATTTAGATTTCAGGACACATGCTTTAAGTTTGACTGTTGAATTCAAAAACTCCATATTTTATGGGACAAGAAACCTCATCATGGATTTCTGGCAGAAAATCTAGGCCGCCATGTTCTTGCTTGAATGAACGTTGGTAATTAATTGTACGATTTACCTTTATGATTTTAGATAAAACCGCGCAAGATCAAACACATTAATTGGACACTTACATGGAGCATGCACCTGCACCTCACAAAGGGAGAGCTTTTCAGCCGTATTTTCCAACAGTATGGTGACGAATCGTCCAGTCTGATCACATGTGAACGTAAGTATATCTTGTAGGACAATGGTGGCATCAACTTTGGGACCACATTGAGTAGCTTCTGACACCTCGCTAGTGTTCCCGATCATTACGGTGGCATTTAGCAGTTTGTCAGCTATATATAAGACATGTGAGAGAATGATATGAGAACATATCATGATTTCCATCTATCCTGTAGCATGAACTAAGCTTATATGTTGCGGCGGGTACCGGGCAAGAAGGTATTTACTGAAAATTCAAAGTCTGAAACGATCTGATAGTATTGGATAAAAGACTTAAAAAACACAAGCCAAGGGGCTTTACAATGCCACAATTACATGTAATTATGTATAATACTCACAACAACAATTATCTTGTCTTTTGTAAATTTCGACTGATGAAATACAGTGGATTTCTCCCAAATCTATCCTCCACCAAGCTTCGAAACTAGATTCTGTTTCAGTACAGCTTCCAGCATTAAGATTTGGAGTGACATCATCATCAATCGCTAACTTAGCCTTTCCACCAGAAAGAACTGAACTTTGTGAAACGACTTTTTTCAAAGCTACGTTGGTCACACCTGACAATAGAAATGGAGGTAGTATATGTTCACTTTTGAAAGTATTATGTAATCAAGGCAATAGCGATTGCAATGCATGGAATCAGACGAAACTAAGCGAATTCGTTGTTTGTAGTTCTTGCAGTGCTAAAGAAACTTATTGTCATACATATGAATGTAGAATTTTTTTTCCAAATATCATTATTAAATGGCGAACTGTCTAAATAACAGATGAACATGATGCACATGTACGGATTTGATAAAAAATATCACACTCTGATATCATAAGGTATTCTTACCGTTGGAACAGTCACAAGTGAAGTCGTTCACTCCATCAATGCAAGATCCAAAGGCACACGAGTCTGGTAAGCAGTCATCCAGGCCTGTATCTGAATTACAACACAAACGTTGAGATATGGTGATAATGATTTGATATGTCAAACGATGAGATACACGTTTTCACATCAACCACTTTGGAACCACTTATCTGTCTGTCTGTCTGTCTGTCTGTCTGTCTGTCTGTCTGTCTGTCTGTCTGTCTGTCTGTCTGTCCGCCCGTCCGTCCACCCGTCCGCCCGCCCGCCTATTCAACCAGCCACCCACTGCACAAAAAAGTTTGTTCGTACATACGATGTTGTTGAAATCTCCCATTGACCATTCAGCTCCTTTCTTTATTAAGTTGAATATACTAGATGTTTTCAAACTTCATAAATATTTAGTAGGCTCTTTTATATATGGTTTAATCCACCAACAATTGCCGCATTCTTTTATGATTATGTTACTAGTCACGACTATGATTCCATACTCGATTCTGCTTATATCAAATCTATATCCATGTCATGCCGGATCGAACCAAGGTCAATTTTCTATTTTCTCTCACGGGCGCAAACATTTGGAATGACATCCCTGTCAACATAAAATACATTAATTCTTTATATCTTTTCTAACAAATCTCCAAGCAACATCTACTGTCGCAGTATAATTGATCAACTGTATATTTGTAATTTTAATCGTGTGTACTTAATACATTATATGTATTTTGAGTCATATTGAGTACCTTGCTGTGAATTTCTGTATATAAATATGTGAGGGGACAGGCCCAGACTAGCTGTAAGCTATTTCCTGACTCCCCATTTACCCACTGTTATATTTATTAGGGGTAAAACTGACTATTAACCAGAAATATATGTCTTCCATAAGGTACACTGAACACGACTTTGCTCTGATCGAAGCAGAAATGTATTGCCAGATGTTGTATGATATAAACGACATAAATCATCATGGTTTTTAATGTTGAAACTCCGTTACAATATAACCATGTAGGTAATTTAATTTAAGTTAAATGGTTCACAGCCTAAAAGATAGACAGCAAAGGATCGCTGAGGGCAGCCGAACAATTTCTTGGGAATGCTGTTGGAAATTCACTAAATCGAGCAAATTTGTCAGAAATTTCAAACATTACAAGTTATTTGAACTTTTTGTTTCAATATTTCAAAAAAATATTATGTTCAGATGCAACAGGCTTCAAACAAAAACTGTTTGAAATATACTGTAATTAGTTATTGTATATATCCATGTAAAATGTAGACGATATCCGTCATGTCGTTCTGCCCTCAACGGTCGTGGTGTTTCTGACTGTTCTGTACTGTTTGATAAGTTTACAGTTTAGAGGTGAAAAGATTTAAGCTCCTCCCTTGACCGGCGATTAAAGATCCAAACAGAGGTCATTGTGTATATAACAAATCAAATAATTCTGCCTCTGGTGATTAGAATCATTGTTGTCATAGTGATGATTGTCAAATGTTTTTACCTTGCAGTCGAGATTTAATTGTGAATTTTTACAGTAAGTGAACTTTGCTGTGAGCGAGATTTTTGGAATACTCGTATCAGTTAGATTAATTTGCATATATTTTGCAATTTAGTATTGATTTTTATGTGTATCTAGGAAGGATTGTCTATCAGAAATGTTACTACACACATTTTATATTGTTTGGTTAACGTCTGTGCACGCATTAAACATTTTTGACAAGCTTTGATAATTTTCATGCGCTTGTCAAAAAGACTATCTTTTATGGTGTTGTTCTATTTCCTAAATAGAAGCCCAAGACACACTTCACTTCACCTCACTTCACCTCACTTCACTTCACTTCACTTCAACAACAACCGTTTTCTGTGACTAAAATCTTGCTGAATGTGAAATTTAACTTAAATTAAATTAACTACATGGTTATATTGTAACGGAGTTCCAACATTAAAGTGGCCGAACATGGATATGGACTGGGTATTTATTTTGGATTTTTTAATTTACAAATCAATCTTATCATGGCTTCCTGCTTGAAAAAATCAATTTGAAACAAGGTAGACCACGTCAACTCAATTCATTGCAAAAAAGTTAAATAATGTGGAAAAAGTTTGTTATTGTATGTACAATAACAAACATTTAACACATTTATTAATCTTTTGCAATTTACTGACTTACATTCAGTATTATATTCAGTGCGAATATTGTTGTGGAAACGAGAAAAACATTCAAAATAAGATAGACAATTAGGAGAATTTATGACGTGTGTTCAACACCTCATACAGTGTGTCTAAGGGTATTAAAGTTCAAGCCACACGATCAATGCAATGATCGCTAAGGGCAAATCATAGCTGTCCATGATCAGCTGGTTTCGTAGGCCTTACATGCCATATATACTCAAAGCATTGTGCTGTGGTACTTCATTTGACCTCCATGTGTGTGTATATGCTGATACACGATTACAAATGACAGTTGGTTTGGTGAAAAACACGTAATGTGGACGATGAAGTTGAATATTATATAATAATGTTGATTATGAAAATCAACTCCTGACATTTATGCAAAAACTGCACAGTTCACTAATATGCTAGTTCGGTGATCCTACTGGCAGTATATGGCCTGGTCGTGGCGCTGTTTTGTTACTCCGTTGGCTCTCGTATCCAACGAGTACGACGAGAGTTATCGATGTCAGTCATTCGCCATGGACTGGTTACTTCTTGTGAAACGTCCATCCCGAACTTTAGTTTATAGATTGGCTTTATTTTCATCTTCAGTGAGGAAAACCTATCCATTCGGATATCATAGTTTGAAAGGAGACGTGGAAATAAGTTTTCGGCGAATAGAATAACACATGGATGGCTTTACTCAGATATAGAAAGGTTCAACTTTCCGCCCCTTTATTATGACAATGTAGAATAAAATGTGCGTGACGTGTGATATTTATCATTTACCTATAATCACGTCCCCATGTATTGCTATGGAGAAATCTCGAGCTCTGCCCGGGCAGTATAAAAAGTCACTGGCGGGAATTTTGGACTACTTTCTTTCCCGTTGCTATGCGTGTTGCAAAACTTGTCGGCATCCTAATCCTGTACATGTACGCTAGCGCTATCAATACTACCATGAAGGAACGGAAGCCGACAACGATATCTAAACAGCGGCGCCGGGAAATTCCTCCCAAAATCTTAAACAGTTATTGTATTTGGTGGTTGTGACGAAGATACATAAAATATTGGTAAGGAAGCTTCGGATTCGATCAACGATGTACAGAAGCCGACGACAAACGGTCCGCTTCGAGCGATTATAAACAGCTGTACATATACAAGCTAAATTGTATCAAACACCTAGATCAAGACGAAGTGTATGTTTATTTAACTGAATCGGACGATACTCAACGACTGAAGTATAGTGTTTCCAATTTGAGATTTTGACGATTACAAAGACCTGTTTCACGACCGGTTTCACGATGTTTTTTTAATTATACATTTTTTTATTGGTCGATCGTGGCAGGCATGCATAGCGCATGCCACATACCGAAATCAATCCGCCAGACAGGCTATACATGTGATGAGGCCATGGCATACGTTGAGATCTTCGATAACGACGGGCGACTTAATTTCAGTATAATTATCTCACTGTCTCTAACAAAGTCCAAATTTGTTTTATTGTAAACGCATTTTAGCATTTCAAGAGGTGTATGATAAAATCTTTACGGCCCGGATATGGGTTTTGCGGACCGCGGTCGTACAGCCCTTCCGCCGTACAAACCTTGGTCCACAAAACCCATATCCGGGCCGTAAAGATTATATGAGAGGATTATTGTTTGGCCTATAATTATTGTAATTATACTTTGAAAAAAAAAACTTTTACTAACCTGCAGCTGTCGTTTGGACTAAAACTGTAGGTTGAAGAGCCACTGTTGATTCCGCGGTTTGGACTGTCACTGTTGTTTGGGCCGATGCTATCGTTTGCCCCGAATCTGCTGTGGGAGGCGACACTGTCGTTTGCAGCGACTGTGTTTCTTGGACCAAGTCTGCTGTTCGACTTTGTGCTAGTAAAAGAAATGCGACATTGACATGATGATTGGTTTGTGTGTGGATGTGAGTTTGTGTGTTTTATATTGTGCGAAAGTAACTATCGCTGTATTCAAGTTATAGCTAAATTTTAACTGCTTTATTCAATCAATAATTTAATGAAAAATGTTGCATTTCGAATCAATCTTAATTTTAGAGTCTTACCTGTTGCACTGGATACCGTCCTTGGCGTACTCATCGATTTTTGGAAGGCTGATCCTGACGACTTGCTTAAACCTGCCGCAGTACCACCTGCCACAGCAGCAACCACTGCAATACCAGCAAGAATGGGTAACAGTATTGCAGCAAGTCGTCTCCGACGTTTTTTCTTCTTTTCCTCCTGATCCTTGAAATAAGTCAGTAGGTAAGGAAAATATCAATACACCTGATTATGTCCTGTCAGAAATGGTTTGCCAGACATATCAACTTTCCCCCACTTGGAAGAATTTCGACCCGACATTGAAGAATACTCATTTCCTGTATGTTTACCCATTACGCAAATCCCTTGCTGAAGAAAATTCGCATATTGCAGATTGGTTTCTATCTCCTGTTTAAGTAAAGGTTTTAAAATGTGAAAGGTACATTGATCATTGAGAACTTTGTTAAAATCATTTATAAAAGGTGAGCTGTTTTGTAAGATACGTACACTGGCTATGTAAACTAGCTATGATTAGTATAGGGAGTAATTTCTTGGATTTTACAAATACATATATTTCTTAGCTTCATTGGAAGAGTGCAAATGAATGTGCTTCAGTATGGTTAATTGCTTCTTTGTTCCCTCTTTACAGCCATTCTAAACTATGCCTTTCTCTATCTTTTAATGTTTTTTTTTGTAACCACAAATTGCTCAACACATAACTGATGCAGCTGCAGCGATGAACCACAAGTTGATATGTACTTAATGTTACTATAACAACAAGTGGTGAGGAATAACTCTGCTTATTTTGTTACTAACCTGATTCGTTCCATTTATATCGTCCGGAATTGGCGCCACCTCGTTGTTCATATTCAGAAATTCACGATGAGTTTTCCGACTAATAGAATATGTCTTTTTGTTCGGTCCAAACGTGTTGTGTTCTTAAGTTGCGTGGACTGTTCGTTCTATGCAAGTAGTCGTTTACGGTCCAGTATTTATTAACGGTTTTTTAATCTCGGCATTTGCATGATATCTCAATTCAACAGTGTTTCATTTATTGTGAAAGCCTACCTGCCAGTCAATTTGTGTATTTGTCAGGACACAGACACTGTTAGTAACCCTCTGGGTTTGCTTATTAATCAGGTACGACATGTTACATGACGACCTTAGTTCTAATACATGTTGTATTTTTACTGTCTATAAATGCAGTACAAGGGAGTGGAATGTGGAGACTTATAAAGTAACATGAAAAAATTCATGTTTGACTCTAAAAATGTTACGCTGTGTTATTACATACTATTGCAATGGTTCCATCTCCTTTCGGGTGTGAGAGACAGGATGTTTGAACAACATACAGTGTTGCAGAGAGAGAGAGAGAGAGAGAGAGAGAGAGAGAGAGAGAGAGAGAGAGAGAGAGAGAGAGAGAGAGAGAGAGAGAGAGAGAGGTACCACGAGGAAGAGATATAATTATAGCCAGAAGGAATCTAAGAAGACTGAGAATGTGTTTTGTACACGTGTCTGTCGAAACTTACCACTTTCGTCTGACAACTCTTAAAGTTTTGCTAGCTCCAGAGAGCAATACTACATATTCATAGGGTGCAGTGAATAAAATAAAAATCCTGTTACAATAACTTAATTGGCATGTGTAGAGCGAATTTAAAACCTGTTCATCACTGATCCAACCAGATTTCTATGTGAAGTATCGAGAACGATCATCGTGACCACATTAATCATAATGTTATTATCTGCCTTATTTTGTTCTCACATCATGATACTCCAGTGTCTAGTGGGTGACTAGTAGAAAGTGTTGCCGCGATGTATTTTTTATCTCCGCGATCACAATTTGGCTACGCGCGATTTGTTTTCTTCTCCGCCAAATTGTGATTAATGCGGAGAGAATAGCACGTATAGCAGAATTGTTAGGCGAGGTATATAGTTCAATGTAGGATAAAAAACTAAATTCTTTAGTTAGGTCTCTCAGACCCCCCCCCCCACTAAATTGGCCAAAATTGAAAATTATTTCAGACAATCAATCAATTTCAAATCAGTATGTCGTCGTATGTAGTGCAATGGATACAAAGCAAGTAAGTAGTGAGGAAAAATAGTTCTTTTGTTTTAGTGCCATGTATTTATAATTTCCATTTCTCAATTTGCACGATATTTTGTTAAAAATATTTGTATTAAAGGGTACAAGCAGATCCATTAAAAGTAAAATCGTTTTTGTAGGATCAGAACTAAAATGGCTCAACTATACACAAAGTAGCAGAATTTAGGGTTTTTTATCCTACATTGAACTATTGATCTCGCCATATTGCAGAGAGAGAGAAAAAACGGTATTGTGGCGGCTCTATGTACTAACTGGTCAAGTTAGCCAACACACTCAACATACTCATGAGGGCTGGATTACCTCCTGCACTGAGTCATAGAGACTCTTTAGGAAATACAAGGGGGGGGGGGGATTAGAGTGTTGTCCTTTTATCTATATAAGTAACGTGCTTTAGTTTCTGTTGCCACTGTCATGACTAGTGATAAGTTTTATATTCACATGTCTTGTATTTTTCTATATCAAAATGCCAACTCAATGGAAACTCGTAATTTTGGGCAAGGGAACAAATATACTCGAAAGAGTTATTTATCTGTTGCCATGCACTTGTTTTCACCGATTTCGCCGATCCCCTTCCCCTGCATCTCCTCCTGGCCATAAAGGAATAGTCTGGCAATTTGGTACTTTGTGAATAGTAACTGTGATACCCTAAAGTTGTTACATTGAAATCTATTTGATTTCAACAATACATTTATTATTCATTAAGGATAGGCGAAAATAAAAATATGCTTTTACTTTGATGTCAGAGTTGAAAATTTGGGTTGGTTGGGCAATAACAAACAGAAACTACAAAATGTGGTCACCCTTAGGTGACCGTGCAACAACATAAAGTAAAGAAGAGCTTACAAATGTATCCACAGGGGACTACATATTGTGTAATCCTTAAATAATAACTTACAAATGTAATACTCAAACTCCTGGGAACTAGTAAGCTGATAAAAGAGTTTTTGTTCAAACACAACGGAATGTTAAAGTGGCCATATGGATGAAGATTGGGTATTTATTTTGAAATTTTAATTTATAAAATAATTTCATCAGTTCATTTAGTAAGGCCATTTTTAGACCACAATCCGTTTTCAAATTTGAAAAGTTATGACGAATTGGCCACTATTATTGGGTACTGCAATATCGATTGCCAACAGTGAAATTAACCATTTTAGGTGTACTGAGGTAATTTATTTGCTCCAAAAAGAAAATTCTAAGTCTTTTATATGTAGCTGTAAGTAAGCCTTAAGGTTCTTCCCCAATCCTCATGTCAAGTGTGTTTGTTTTGTAATCTTGACTCCTTCTCACGTACACATTCTACCTCGGGTGCGGCGATCTTGGACCCAAATTTATGTTGGACTGGTTTGCGTTTACACACATGACCGCATCAGCCGGAGACTCGAGATCATAATTGTTATGAGGTGGGGTAGGTCCAAGATACCGCCTAAATAAGTAGAGCTCCAGGAAGGGTTCTGTATGTTTCATGGCCGTGTAAACACAGACTTGAAATTTTCCTCATATCTGTGTTAAAATATCTGTAAAACGTTTCTTTATACGTCTATGTTGATGTAGGCAGGATATCTAAATTCCCAGGAGTTAAATTATTATATTTGTGCTAAGTTCTTTTTGTATCTACTTTAATATTGTTGTACAGTACATGTACACCTACTGAACCAGAGTGAGAATTGTAGCGTTAGAATCAAATGTGTTTTGATGTACAACTTTATTCACGGGGATCAAAAGTTTATTCACACAATACCAACGCAATTATCCTTTTGTGACCTAAGGAAATGCAGACTACGCCATTGTGACGTATGATAAATGCATAGCAACAGATACATAATCCAGTCGAACTTATTTGCTTCGATCGAGCTGTCCTTTTGAATTGGAAAATACAAGACGCAAGAAAACAAAACTTTCACACCAGTCAAAAGATAAAGAAAAACACGATAACGGGGTCAATAATATCAGAAAATAAAGGAATCCAGCGCTCATGGCGCTCATGGCCCTAGTGGCCGACTTTCTGTGACCGATTACCGCTTTACGAGATAGCAGTCCAATCAAATGGTCCAATCCAGAACACTGAACACTGGAGAGATATAGTATTGACACGGGGGTGGGGGAAGGGGTGTTGCATATATCAATGTCGTTCCTGAGATGTAATTGTATCTTAACAAAAGGGCGAGGATTGGAGAAATCTTACCTACATTAAAAGGTGTGTCCAAAATAATACTAAATGCTAAAGCATGACCAGAAGCTATTCAAGGTTTGCGATTGGATTAGACTGTATTATTAGAGGATGAAATAATCACTGGGCAAAGACCCAAGGAGAACACCATGGACTATTTGAAAGCGTGCCGCAGTACACAGCCTGCAGGCAAGTTATGACTTGATTGCCTAATATCTTAAGTCACGAGTTCTCATTTTTTCACTCGAGCAGAAAGGGAAGGTAACTCGCGATTGTTGGAGGAGAATGCTGCCAGACCTCTTTACTCATTGGAACTTTGTCAGATATATACTATGGTTCCTGAGGTCGTGTTCTTAAGAAAAAGCGGCAAACAAGATTTTCACCATAAATAGTTTCTGATGGAGCATGGAATTCACTTTTCAGTGCCCATCTTAGTGAGCAAACATATATAGGAATATGGAAAACTAAAGGAGGATTGGTGGGCTTAACTCTGTGTAGGGTTAAGGTGGTTGGTTGGGTGTTATCATATTACTTACTATGGTTTCTTTCTCAATGGATGTCATGATTGGTAATTCAGCTGTCATAGAAGAGGAAAATGTTCTTGACATAACCAAACATAAAGTAATCTTATCGGAGTGAACTTGCAGAAGACAAAACGGATCCAAAACGGAGAGAGAGAGAGAGAGAGAGAGAGAGAGAGAGAGAGAGACAGAGAGAGACAGAGAGAGACAGAGAGAGACAGAGAGAGAGAGACAGAGACAGAGAGAGAGACAGAGAGAGAGAGAGAGAGAGAGAGAGAGAGAGAGAGAGAGAGAGAGAGAGAGAGAGAGAGAGAGAGAGAGAGAGAGAGAGAGAGAGAGAGAGAGAGAGAGAGAGAGAGAGAGAGAGAGAGAGAGAGAGAGCTTGATTTGATGGGTGCGTTTTCTTGTATACAATAGTACCACTACCATCTGCACTAGTTGTCCAGTGTGGAAACGCTGTTGCAAAAAGGGTCAAAATCTGTTTGTCATTTTGTGACCCATGAACAATGTTGAGATTAATGAGAGTATAGATAGTAATGAAATGATCCATCACACAGAAGTTGCTCGCAGAAATCAAATTATCATGCTTTTAGCGGTTTGAGAAAACACACAATAGTCCCTTCCACCAGTATACATTTGATAGGGCCCTTGACCCACCCTTCTGGGTGATTCCAACGAGAACCATTCCATAGGGTGATTACGAAGGGTGACCGTATTGTGATTCTCTTAATTACTATGCCGTACATGTCTGTCATTTTTATCAGTGTCTACATTGTTGTTCTTTATTGTTTGTTTGTTTTGTTGTAAACATAGCTAGCTAAGCCTGGACGCCCTGTGAAGTTATACGACTACGTAAATCTTAATATTGTATTGCATTAACAGATGAAGAAACACAACCCGGTTAAACCATTCTCATTACCAATGGCAACGGCTTTGTGCATGTAAGATAACCAAACCCTGAGGGTTACTTTAAAGTGTTTGTGTCCCGAAAAATACACTTGATTGGCCGTCAGGTAGGTTTTCATGAAACACATTAATATGGAGATTTCATATTTAACAGCTTAGGATTACCGTGCTTGTAGAACAGTTAAATACCGGACCGTAAATGATACTTTGTACAGAACAAACAGTCACCATAAGAGCACAATACGCGAGAAAAGAATAACTCTTTTTTACTAGTTGGAGAACTCATTGTGAATTTCGAAATATGAGTAGCGAGAAAACGCCAAGTCCGGAAGATGTCTATGTGGTGAAGCAGGTTAGTTGTAACATTAATATTCAGTTTACTCCAGACTTTAACTAGGAATTAGTTATGATGTTGTTGTTGTTGTTGTTGTTGTTGTTGTTGTTGTTGTTGTTGTTGTTGTAACGTGATAGTTCATGTGATTGCCATGACAACAAGTTAACCATGACATGACAGGAGAGAAAGCCAAAATGATTTATATAATACTTGTAGTTCGGGTCACGTCTAATTAGTCAACAACTATGGCTTGGATAACATGCGCCATTAAAATGGTTCAGTTATGACGTTTGTCAGAGAAAGCTATCCTTATATCTATTCTGACCACAGGGAGCTCAGGCTCAGTTAGTTTTGTTTACAAATGGAAATAACTTACTAAAGAGTTATGTGAGTAATACTTTGATTTTACTAGTGTTAGTGTTTTATGAAATTGAATATGTGGGTTATTTCAATATGTGACCATTGCGGGGGGGGGGGTGTTTGTTTGTTCGTTGGTTTGTTGTCGTTTACTCATGTATGTATCTACTCATTTGTCGGTTTATTTTTGTTCGTTTGTTTGTTTGTTTACTTGTTTGTTTGTTTGTTTGTTTGTTTGTTTGTATTTGTAAACAAAACTATCTGAGCCTGAGTTCTGACAGAAGAATTCGACAGTTTCAGCGAGTGCCCTCTTGTCCTGTTGGTTTAGTGTTGGGTGAATTGCAATCGTTGGCCCACTTTGTCAAGTGCGGATTCGATTTTAGTAACATTTCTTCCCTTTGTGTATCTTGACACTGACCTCTCGTTGAAATTAATTCTCTTTCCTTTCTTTCAATTCCTCTCTTAATCTTCTAGTTGCTTCACATTGTTTGTAAGTCAGGTCAGGGGAAATATGCACTTTTTGTAGACTTTTTTTATATATATGTACTGTATTTAAAACATGGCACACATTAAGATGAGACCCATCGCAGCTGTGTCGTTTTGGATTACGGCATGATTGTTGTTGAGAAAGAACAATCATTACAAAAAGTGAAGGCCATTGCTAGGTCTTTGACATTGCCGTAAGGTATGAACGTGGAATCCCATAAACACATACTGAACCACACTTGAGCTCTTTAAAAAAATTTCGGAGCAAACTAGATGCGGAGCAGCAATTAGTTATCACTGCTAAAATGTATTAAAATAAGATTTAGGGATAACCGACATGTCTTTTTGGAAAGTATGACTTTCTAGGCTATATGAAGTCATTACTTTCCTTCCAGAAAGTGCTCTTTCCCGTGTGTTTGGAGATAGGATTCCGCTAACGTTGATTGCAATTTCGCTATAACTTGTATAATATACTCTATAAACAACGTAATGTAACAAATAGAGTTGGGCTAACCTCTACTGTTAACGTAACCCTCCTCCATGTTACCCCCCCCCCCTCTCTCTCCCCTCTCTCTCTCTCTCTCTCTCTCTCTCTCTCTCTCTCTCTCTCTCTCTCTCTCTCTCTCTCTCTCTCTCTCTCTCTCTCTCTCTCTCTCCGTACACGGGATCGACTTGGACTTTTAGGGAATTAGCTCAGACTACACACAATGTTCATGGTTAACCTGGATCATTTAGACGTAGCCACGGGACAGATCGAAGCTCCTCGTCTAGGCCTAGCTGTTGCCTTCAGCCCAACTTCCAAAGAATGAATCCGAACTTTATTATTCCATTAAATTCTTATAAACATAAAATATACAATACTCAAATGATTGGATGCAAATAATCAGCACCATAAATGACTAAAACGGAAGTGTTGTCGTCGCCTTAATTCAATGCATATGATATTGACAAATATGAAAACTAGCTAAACAATGTGACCACGTCATTGTTCTTCCAACTGTCTGTATTTAGTCATTATTTGACACTGTTGATCTTATAATAACTTAATGTTGTCATCTTAGAAGAATACTATTCGCGATATGCAAACATTTGTTCTAAGTATTAATTCATGACAGCTGAGAGTTCACGGTGACCTCGCAAAACATCAAAACTTAGCGAATATTAAAAAGTTGTATTTTGTCATCCGTAATAGTAATATACGCGGTTTGTTTCTCAAACAAATAATCATATAAAAATGAAAGCTGTAATGATACCGGCATGGATTCCTTTCGGCTTCGTTCACATAAAGTAACCAGAGCTGTTTCGAAATCCTAGTTTGTGTTTGTCACCAGTAGTATGGGATAACTCCCTAATTATTGTATGCTTTCAGTTTCATGTCAAACAGGTACGTATCTTGTTCAGTTTTGTCGCTCTAACCTGTGGCGACAGAGGTAGGCCGGTCTATATATCATCAGTATTTGGTGTATCATCTCGAATCGAAAGGTCGGTTTCGATAATTGGTATCTGCAGTTTGGTAACAGGCTTGTTCGGTTTATAATACTTAATGGTGACAGTCAGAGAAAACGTCAATAACAAAAAGTGGTTAATTCCTTCTTTCCGTGGGCGAGAAGTTGACACTGATCGGTTCTTTTCCCAAAGGTTTATTGTCGCTTGGAACCTATTTATTTATATAATATATAAATATTGAGTTTATATTAGAAATTTAGACTGCTAGCCATTGATAGGACAGTAGTCAACTATATGACCGTTATCAGCTGCTTGGCAAATACACTGATTATTTGTCGGATCCCTGTGTTTGACAAATATAGATATAGACCATAATATTAGCAATTTATTTCACAAAGCGGCACAATAAACAGTTTTAGTTGCTCAGTATACATTTCCATTTTGTTTAAACGAGCTACAGAGCCAAAGTTTCTGCCGTAAATGGTTTTCGAAATGGCTAAATATACCAACAGTACTATTCTTCAATTTTTGGTCTAAACTCTTCTGGAAAAGTTTTTTGTTACTTGCAATTACTAATGACATGTAATAATCAAGTGTTGATGTTGTCTAACTCTTGCTACCGACTGTTCTATTTCAAGGAAGAGGTGGAAAAGAAGAAAAAACGTCGGAGACGACTTGCCTTGATACTGTGTCCCATTCTTGCCGGCACTTTACTGGTTGCTGTAATAGCTGGTGGTACTGCAACTGGTTTAAATAATTCATCAGGAACAGCTGTCAAAGGACCAATGAGCACGCCAAGGATGGCAGCCAACACAACGGGTAAGAGAAAAACAGAAAACAAAAGAGATTCTTTCAAAACTCAAACCTTCACAAGATCTAAAGTTTTCCTTTTTTTCCTTTCTGTCGAGAATTCCCTGGGTAGATACATACACACAGACAGACAGACAGACAGACAGACAGACAGACAGACAGACATGCATGCATGCACACACACATACATAAACACACACACACACACACACACTCACACACACACACACACACACACACACACACACACACACATGTTGCAATAGTGTCTATGTCACATTATTTATTATAGGACAAAGTCCGACAGTTGACTCCGTCCAAGTAACACAGGCAGTCGAAACATCGGACTCCGTCCAAAAGAAAGTATCACCTCAAACAAACCCTGAGCAAATGATCTTCTCGGTCCAAACAACGGATTCAGGCCAGCCACCAGTTTCGGTCCAAACAGAAGAGTCAGTCCAATCGATAGTATCCCCTGAAACAACAAGTTCAGTCCACATAACATCGTCGGTCCGAACAGTGGAGTCAGTCCAAACCATAGTATCACCTCAAGTGCCAGCGACAGTGTTGTTCCAAACAACAGATTCAGTGTCGCCTCAAACAGCAGATTTAGTACAAACGACAGTGTCGACGTCTCAAACAACACATTCAGTCCAAACACCATCATCAGTCCAAACAACGCAGTCAGTCCAAACAGTGATGCCTCAAACAGTTACCGATGTAATGCAAACGACAGAATCGGTCCGAACAACAGACCCAGTCCAAACAACAGATCCAGTTCAAACAACGAAGTCAGTCCAAACGACAGTGTTGCATCCAACGGCAGATTCATTCCTAGTAACAGATCCAGTCCGAACAGATCCAGTCCAAGCAACAAATCTAGTCCAAACAACAGATCCAGTTCAAACAACGAAGCCAGTCCAAACGACACTGTTGCATCAAACAACAGAACCAGTTCAAACAACAGTTTCGATCAAGGTAACAGATCCAGTCCAAACAACGAAGTTAATCCAAACGACAGTGTTACCTCAAACAACAGAGCCAGTCCAAGCAACAAATCTAGTCCAAACAACATATCCAGTTCAAACAACGAGGTCAGTCCAAACGACACTGTTGCATCAAACAACAGAACCAGTTCAAACAACAGTTTCGATCCAAGTAACAGATCCAGTCCAAACAACAAAGTTAATCCTAACGACAGTGTTGCCTCAAACGACAGAGCCAATCCAAGCAACAGATCCAGTCCAAAAAACAAAGTCAGTCCTAACGACAGTGTTGCCTCAAACAACAGATCCAGTCCAAGCAACAGATCCAGTTCAAACAACGAGGTCAGTCCAAACGACACTGTTGCATCAAACAACCGAACCAGTTCAAACAACAGCTTCGATCCAAATAACAGATCCAGTCCAAACAACAGAGTCAGTCCAAACGACAGAGTCAGTCCAAACGACAGTGTTGCCTCAAACTACAGATTCAGTTCAAGCAACAGATCCAGTCCAAACAACAAGGTCAGTCCAAACGACAGTGTTGCCTCAAACTACAGATTCAGTTCAAGCAACAGATCCAGTCCAAACAACAAGGTCAGTCCAAACGACAGTGTTGCCTCAAACTACAGATTCAGTCCAAACAACAGATCCAGTCCAAACAACAGATCCAGTCCAAACAACAGATCCAGTCCAAACAACAAAGTCAATCCAAACGACAGTGTTGCCTCAAACAACAGATTCAGTCCAAACATCGTCATTGGTCCAAACAACAGAGTCTGTCCATACGACAGTGTTGCCCCAAACAACAGTTTTGCCTCAAACAACAGATTCATTTCCAACAACAGCATCGATCCAAACAACACAGTCAGTCCAAACAACAGTATTACCACAAACAACAGATTTACTACAAACAACGGCGTCAACTGCGGGTAAGTATGATTGTTAAGTAGAACTATAATAAGTATAACGTAATACTAATCATACAGTGCTCATCTAGTCCATCGCATAAGAAATATTAAACACATATTTATTATACAATGTCAAACAGAAAGGAGCGGATAGTGGAACCCGTTGTATACCATATTTTTATGCACAGCAATCCTTTCCTTGGCTGTGGTTCAGGATTTCAGGACAAACGAAGTTTGTGTGACGCAAATTTCGAATGCAAATTGCGTTTTACTCATGTCTTCATTTGACCTCTACATCAATGTACTAATTACATGTCATCAGTGAATAGGATTAACAGTTAGAAAGAGTCAGCAACCAATTAAAAAACAGATCTAGAAGTCATTAGCTAGTAGTTAAATAATGACACAGACGTTAAAGCTTTTAGGAGATTGGAGATGGCGCTTGATCGAAAGAGAGCCCTCCCTCGAGACCAGACTGAAGTTTGGACCCAGGAGTTGGAGATTACGAGGGTTTGGAATCAGTGCTCGAGTGATCAACCAAAATGTATCAAATTCCGAACTCTAATTTTACTTGTTATATTTTAGGTTTTATTTGCTTAATAAGTCATCTATGATGTCAGAATGATTGTAGTATTCAATAAGGTGATCTGCGTCTTCTCAATTCTTTCAGTTTTTAAATAGTACCTCAATCTGTAAGCTTAAGCAAGCGGAGTTCCTCCCCATTAGAAATTCACCACAGCTAATTCCCTAACCAATCAATCATCAAACAAAGAGCTTTCTCTCTATAGACATATTGCTTTTGGCACCTTGTTGAATTTCTTGAACTGTAATAGGAATGTACGTAGCAATTGCATTTTTGTATTATCACAGTTCTCCTAAAGGAAAAGATTATTATGGATACAATTTCCTTCAAGTGCAGTAAGGGATGTATTGTGCAGACGCTTTAAGCTAAATGCACATAAATGGTGCGGTCTTGATACAATTTGCTTTAATGTATATTCTCTATTGCAATGTTACCATGAGGTTAATTTATAAGCTTAATTTCGCTACCAGCATGATTTTAGTCATTTAAAGGGTTTTTAGTCCCGTGAAGGAGGGACTTTTACATTGGGCTCCACCCGAATGTGCACCCATTCGTGTGTCCATCCATAATGAGTCATTTCTCAGATATGCAATATTCATTTCACTAAAACCCGGTACAAAGGTACCATATCATATGAGACACATGCATATCACGTTGTTTTGCGACATAACCAAAGTAGACCGAACGAGTCATAAATATTTAAATAAATTTCAATATTACCTCAAAACACTGTAGTGCATAGACCTCCATTCAAGTGTCTACCCCATATTATCAGGTGCGAGCTAAATTGACCTTGGTCTTAAAGGTGATTCAATATACCCACATTGACTATTGCTATTTTGCTAGATGACATGTTCGTGAAACGTATTCTGGTTTTAAAACTTTTAAAAAGACACCTTAAAATGACAGTTTTTCGAAATTAATTTCCTGTATTCAAAGCTGTACTGCCAAGTACAAACAATTGACAATAATCACCATGACAACATTGAAGCAGAATCTATTATGTTTATTCGATTCTCAATCTATACAAAGACCTCTGTTTAAACTTCTAATCGCCAGTGAAAGTGAAGCTTAAATCTTCTCAACTCTTACATCACAGACCTATCAAAACGTTCAGTACAGTTGAAAACGTCAAGACCTTTGAGGGCCGAGTGACCACCTTATATTGCAAACTGTGCAAAGATTTAAACAATTCCTACTTATGACATATTTCAAATCCCTTTCCTCAATTTCCAAAATATATTTCTGGATGGCTGCCAACAGTGGTCCTTCGCTGTCAAGTACGATGCGTGAATCGTTTCATACCATACATTTGATATATCATACATTTCATTCATCTCACCTGACAGTGCATTTCTGCTTCTACAAGTGCAAAATTGCATTCGGTGCACTTTTAAATTATTGGAAACATTCCGTTCTGATAAAACGTTGGAATGCAATCTATATGCATAAAAATACAAGAACAAACTATTTTTGTGGTCCAGCCATAAACTCTGTATTCATCCATCAGTTTATGTATAATATTTATTCCACTGTCTTTTTTACTTTCTCTCCTGTTATGTTGATATGATTTTGAGTTTGTGGCAAATAAAAAAATAAAATAATAGAACCTAAAGAGAGATGAAAAATAACGCAGGATATCGGTGGTCATAGCACGTCATACACATCAAATTAACAGTTACACTATAAAGTCGTGAATTGAGTTTCTTCATTTTTGTTCAGTCGTTCCAACCTATACGGCTAAAACGTTTATGTTGTTATTTAGTTCCAGATCCTGGTGCCTGCTTACTGGATTCTTGTGCTTTTGGTACTTGCATTGATGGATTGAACGAATTCACCTGTGATTGTTCCACGGGTAAGACAGCCTTCCAGCCTTCCTTCAATAGTAAAAAATGATGATGATGATGATGATGATGATGATGATGATGATGATGATGATTACAAGGGGGAAGGGAGTTGGGGGGAGGGGTATTGGGTGTCACCTTTTACAAACCAGTTGTATGGGGAGTGCCATAGTTTAGAAAATAGGACTAGGGGAGGGTGATTTTTTATTTTGAGTCATTGTATTGTCTTTCTTTGCATTATGTTGTGATTTTGGCATCAAAACACTGCCACCCTTTCTACATCCCACTGCTGCCCATACCGGATAGGATTAGGAATACTACAATTCAGTTTTCTACTAGGTTTGCAGTTAGGTTCCGTTATATGTTCCGTTATATTGGACCATGTCGACAAAGCCGCTGCTGATAACCATGTGGTGAATAAATTGCTAGTTGTCAAGTGAGGCGCGGGTCTCACAGGAGTAAAACGGGAACAGTTAGGTAAGATAATAGGGATAAACAAATATTGTGGTGCTGTTGATCTTAGTGTCGGGAGTGAGCCGATCTAGACATTAGCACTTCTAGCCTTCAGCTCAGGTAATGATCATGAGATTCAAACACAGTGACTTCACACAAAGTCACTCTGGTTGTAGTAGTTGGAAATAATCTATTCCTTTAAATCTTTCGATGTGGTGGCAGCAGTAGAATTAAGTGCTTGCCATTGTTTCTGTTGCGAGTCTCCCTCAATACGTCTGACAGAATTCCATGTTTTGGAAATATTTCACCAGGCGGATGGTCATGTTTTAGAGAAGGGGAATTTGGGGAAGGTCATATTTCAGCACGGCGGAATCAAGGGAGGGCCACACAGTACGCAACACCCTGGGCCTGATTAGCTCCCCTTCCACCTTGTAGTTACTTAAAATAAGGCTCCATAAGAATACATAAATACGACACCATGGCCAATGTGTGATACTTTTGACTAATCCACGCATGTGCACTGTACTTATGATATGCCACTATATGTTGTATGGCTATGACTAGTCTACTCAACAGTTTTTGGTCGTGATCTTTTGGTTTTGTCTCTTCTCCTGTCTTTGGTAAGAAGTTGTATGGTATATTCATCCATTATTTACTAGACTATTTCGGAATAACCAATTATGGTGTTTAGCGTGACACTCGACAAGCATAAAATGTGAGAGCACAGCATAAACTGTTAACAATTAATTTACCTAGCTATTGTTTGGTTCCATGAATTACAAAGTTTTTTTCTTTTGATTGTATGATACTTCTAAAGGTAAAGATATATTTCCCCCATTTTCTACTAGCAGATTTGACCAACGTAGCTTTGAAAAAAGTCGTTTCACAGAGTTCAGTTCGTTCTGGCGGAAAGGCTAAATTGGCGATTGATGATGATGTCACCCCAAAGCTTAATGCTGGAAGCTGTACTCAAACGAATTCTGATTTCGGCGCTTGGTGGAGAATAGATTTAGGAGAAATCCACTGTATTTGGTCAGTCACAATTTATAAAAGACAAGACAGGTGCTGTTGTGAGTATCATTCATTCTACTTGTAATTGTTGCATGAAAAAGTCCCTGAATTCTTTGTTTAGTCTTTTGGTGGCTCGATATGCGAGGTGCCAAATACGGCGGTCAATATTTTGTCCGGGAACTATCAGATCTCATCAGACACTGGAATTCGTTTCTAATGTATTTTAGGAAATGAAGTTCAAAATTTCATTACAACTTGCCCTCGGCAAACTAAACGGTTCTTGACAACGAACAATTACGGACATAACTACTTTGTTTACATCAACCTAGGATGACTTGTGTTTTGAGGATGGGGTGGAGGGGGAGGGGTTGGCAATTCGATACCACTACGCTAAACCTAGCTATTGCCATGTTTTAATGATCGGTTTTATATCGGTAAAACGCTTTGGTAGATTGCGTTGTTTGATAAATTGTGAACAAAATGATATTGTTATACATTGTAAAGTTAGAGACATTTAGTCACATAGTCTAGTTGAATGTCAGGCTATAGGTAGAATGGTTGTTCATTGTCAGTCAGTAAACGTACCAATATTTTACATTAGATTACAAATGAGATACTAGGATACAACTTTGTTGATCAAAATGTAGTGCACAAGGAGCAAAAAATATTACAATGGAATACGCAATGATTAAACGTGTTGAGTTATTAAATGAAACATACATATAGAAGAAAATTTAAATGACATCGAATGTACACATCGTCATTGACATTCTAATAAAATACAATAGTTTAATTCAGATTTACATATTGTTGTACATATCATAAACTGAGCTGTGCTGTTGCCCCATCCACTTTCAAAATTGGACTTTTTATGGCTACTTTTAAAACACTGAAAACTGGCATAAAGGAAATAAACAAGTGTGGGGGGGGGGGAGTGTGCATGTGTGTGTCTGGGTTGGGTATGTATACCCAACTAGCTACTGGAAAGATGATCAGATGATAGGTAACTTTTAGAGCAATAAATAAGTACCCACCACAACATATAAACTCAGTTTATGACCGTTAATATGTAGCATTACGCATGAAAATCATGACACTTGCTCATATCATTCTCTCGCATGCCTTAAATATAGCCAGCAACCTGCTAAATGCAATCGTATTGATCGGGGACACTAGCACAGTGTCAGAAGCCACTCAGTGTGGTCCCAAAGTTGATGCCACCATTGTCTTACAAGATATACTTACGTTCACATGTGATCGGATGGGACGATTCGTCACCATATTGTTGGAAAATACGGCTGAAAAGCTCTCCCTGTGTGAGGTGCAGGTGCATGCTCCACGTAAGTCTCCAAGTAATTTGTTTGATCTTGCACGGTTTTAACTAAAATCATTAAAAGTAAAATACACAATTAATTTACAAGTTCCTTCAAGCAAGAACATGGCGGCCTAGATCTTCAGCCAGAAATCCACGATGAGGTTTCTTGTCCCATAAAATATGGAGTCTTTGAATTCAACAGTCGAACTTAAAGCATGTGTCCTGAAATCTAAATCTAGCACTTGATGATGTATTGAATACTATCTAGACCTCACCCATGTTCCTATTAAATTGTGTAATTCTATGCTTTGAGTCAAATATACGTGTTTAATATTTCTATACCAGTGAGGAGACGATACGAAGTGGTAACGCTACAGAAATCGTATACAGACGCTACAGCCCATTGTGAAGGACTTGGTGCCCACCTAGCAACAATTCGAAATGCAGACCAGCAAAGCTATCTTGTGCAACTAATATTACAGACCGAACTTCAAATGAACGTTTGTGAGTTTCTTGATTCTTGAACTATTATCAATATGAACTTAGAAATTGATATAGTTATATAAGTAATACACCTGTCAGTAAAATGTATTTACGGGTGATATTGAAATCTAATTTCCAGGATCATATATAATCACTTTCCATAAGGGAAGATTATGTTATAGCTTTGTCTGTCTGTCTAGTGATGACAGGGTGTGCAATAAACTTAATTTTTCATTCAGCTTTATGCATGAATTTCCTTATGCCTAGATGGATGGCTTTTTGGTCTCAATGATATTACATCCGAGGGCAGTCTCCTATATTTCGATGGAACGACAACAGACACATACGGATATTCAAACTGGGAACCTGGTGAGCCAAATGACGGTGGGCCCTGGGGTTCAACCGAGGATTGTGTCGAGTTAGCGTAAGTAATACTTAATCAATTATTCATGGAATGTGTTAAGGGTCAGCTGATTTATTAATCGAGGTAAAAGTCATATGTCTTAGGTAAGATTAGTAGAACATTTTGACAAGTCTTTTTTTCTGTTTACCAAACTAAGTTAATTTCATGATAACTACCTGTCAGTCATTGCACAGTGGCACTAGAATTTAATATGATTTGAATGTTGTTATCTTCCAGGAGGGATTTTCAGTACAGATGGAATGACGTGCCGTGTCATGAGGCTATCAGGTACTTCGTATGTGAATACAGTGGTAAGTCAACTAGATACAGTTTGTCTCCATATATTAAATTTTGAGTATGAGACAATACAAATGGGTTATGCAATAAGCCTTAACGTGGTATAAGGTGAAAGATCTGAACCCATATGCATTCCATTTGATTAAAGTAAGACATGCACTCACATCAACAAAATTAACAAATTAGATGTTGTTTGCATACTTTATTCTACACAAAAAGACGTGTCCTGTATGCGACAACATATATATATATATATATATATATATATATATATAGCAAATGTATTTAGCGTACAACTGTTGAGTTAGACAAAAAAAAGCATTTCTTTCAATTATTCCAGATCCTCTATAGAAGAAGGGTGATACTAGTGAGCTGTCTGCCATGGTGATAATTGGGACTACAACTCCTTTTGATGATGAATCCTGTGTTAACGAAAGGGGATTGCGTGCTCTACGACCTGCTGCTGCATTTGCTTTCCCGATTCCATGTCCTTCTTTCTCCACATTGCATCGTCGTATTTAAAGACACCATTTGGTATAATATTGATCTTAGGTGGAGATAATCAACATTACGAATGTTTTGAGAAATTTCTCATTATTGTTTATCGTGTGTATACATGTATTTTTGTGTATATATATATATATATATATATATATATATATATATATATATATATATATATATATATATATATATATATATATATATATATATATATATATCTGTGAGTGTGTACACCAACAACGATACCATACAGTTACCGAAAGTGAACTTCTGATGCGTATTTACTAGTAAATGGCCGAATCTTGTCGGTGATTAAAACCTCGGGGTTTACCAACTCTAGGGGTGGTTCATTGCTTAAATATTATATAACGTGCTTTTAAGTGATTGGTTACGGTGTGATAATGTTAGCTCCGAGTTCCATATATTGAATTTTGACAACAATAAATTGCATGTTTGATAGTTCTATCAAAAGTCTGTTGTGTCGCCAGTTGCAATAATTGTGGATTTGTATTATACTTTTTTATGAGAATGAGCTGTGAGAATGTATTTGGTGCTTGTTCGTTTAATTTAGGATACATATGACAATGTTATCTTACAGCTTCACGTGTCTTTGTGTGTGTGTGTGTGTGTGTGTGTGTGTGTGTCTGTCTGTCTGTCTGTCTGTCTGTCTGTCTGTCTGTCTGTCTATGAACACATTTAATATGATTTAATACATGCATTATAACAAAACGCGCGTACCTTATAAAGTTGGCTCTAATTATAATAATTCATTAATTTGCATAATCAATGATATTCAATATTGGGCGATAATGAAAACTTCAAATGTCATATAACATACATTATAATAACAACCTGCACATGTCCTGTAAAACTTGCTTAAGTAAATGTGCCTCTTCAGCTTGAAGACTTTGTTACCACCACTATACTGACATTCGGTAATTGGGCAATATCTTTAGTATGCAAGCTACATATTTAATGTAACGTTGTATGTACATTGACGATAAGATTTTACGGAATGTTTCTTGTCGTCGAATTTAAATACTTGGAGTTTATAAATGCATTCATAGATCGGATACTATAATATAATTACAATGCATATCCGTGTGGGATATGCATCTTCAGTCAGTAAACGTACGAGGTGATTGGCAACAGGAAATAAGAGGGTCTGTGACCCTTACTGGTGTAGATTTGTCCAGTGAAACAAGCCTCTGTAAGATCCAGTTATCACTGCTGTTAGGTGACCCTATTGCACCTACAGCCAAATAGAAATGGCAAGGATGTCAAATCATGTGTGAGTGTCCCACGGTCTTGATGAACAGATTGTTTCATTCGGAGGTGTCCCACTCATGACACTGGTGCTAATTTGAAGATACTCCCAGAATAATTACACGAGCAATCAAGGGGGATTACTTCTACGGAGTAGACGGGTATAGGATGCTACACATGTACGTTGTCAGACCTGAATTACTAGACAGTGGACTGACCGGACAGTACAAGAGCGACATAGTATTAATTGGTCCTGGGTTCAATTCCCAAAGTCGGATGATTTCTTAAACTGGCCAAACAAGTTGACCGAGTGTTCTACACTGTCTATAGACTTTATCACTCGGCCTTGTCTAACCGGTGGAAAGGGTTGCCCGATGTGTGAGGGTGCCCCGTCACGACGTACCTTACAGACTATAAATTGATATCAATGCAATTGAAACGAGTATCTTTATATGAAGAGGTCTTGGTAGTGTACCGACATTTGCGGCAAATTGTACTTCAACCTAAAGTGACAGTGACACCAATAGCTGGAAGAAACTTGATATGGCAGTGTACCGACATTTATGGCAATTTATGATTTAACCCAAAGTGACATTAAACAATATTTAACATAATCTGAAGCCTAACAGTATCGGTATCCTCTTGCACTAAAGAAGAGCTGTTGTTAGGGTACAAAACCATTGTTCACTTACGCCAGTCCTCCTTTAGCGGTCTAAATACTCCATAGAAATCTGAACAGGCTTATGGTAAATCCCACAACAGTATCTTAAACAGTGATTAATCTCACTCCAGGATATGAGTGTAAGATGGGATAAATTCTACGGTGTGAAGTATATGGTTAGATTCACCAGGGCTGATCAGAACTTCCAATGAACTCATTCAACCGTGTCCAAGAGCTATATCGGTTTCTGGGTTGTCGTCGATCGGGTCACCTATGAAACCCTGTCTGACAGATATTGCTAGTATTTTTTTTCATCTCGATGTCAAAGCAATTCTTGCTTGCTTGATTGTCTTAATAGCGTCGTAAGTTTCAAATCAAAGTTTATTTCATGTTATATAGATTTTATACCTGCAGAATTTAAGATAATCGGGTCCATTCTGAATGTCATGATCAGCTACCGACAATTCGTTATTTGATATAACAATATATACCTAACCATATATAGAAAGGGACATCTGGTTACGTCAGCATATACTGGCAGTCATACATATAATTCATGATAAAACTCCAAACTCAACTCTTACACGACATCAATACTCTCTCCTTTTTGTTGAGAAAGGATGTGATATCTCATATAAGAAAGCGTGTAGATTCAACTATGGAAACTTTAAATACAACGAAAACAGGCTCAAATAAAGTTGACGAAGTGTTCACTAATTTAGGTGATGTCCCCTCTACCCCCCCCCCCCCCCCGAGGAAAACATATAAAATGTACACATTAATAACAATAACCAACTCAGACAAAGATTCACAAGTTTGAGAGAAAGACATATAAACACACTAATTGAGAATTTGGAGCTTGGGTTTCCTGCTGAACATGATACTTAAATCTCTACACTCCACTCGCAGGTACTACGTTCAAAGATAGTTTAACAACAACAACCTGCTTAATAGTATGCTTAGAACTAATGCCATCATAAAACATCTTGTACATGATTGATAAGCAAACCTAGAGGATTACTTAAAATAACCATGTCTTGACAAATACACCAGAATGACCGGCAGGTAGATTTTCGTGAAAAAATAAAACCTTGAACCCTATACATTCAAAAGCTTAGGATTACATTGCTTTGAAAACGTTCACCGATAAAAACCGGATCGTAAACGACAACCTGTACAGAACAAACAGTCACCATAAGAACACTACAGGTTTGGATCGGACGAAAAGACATTTTTATTAGTCGTAAATTTCTAAATATGAGCAACTTGGTCGCCCCAATACCAGACGACATCAGTGGAACGAATCAGGTTAGCAATAAAATTAGCATTCAATTTCATCCATAAACTTTCTTGTTGTTATTATGCCAACAGTATACATATGTCAAGGTGTCATTCACTGTAGCTTCATCACTCATGTGTTGCGCAATTTGTGGTAAAAACAAGAACACAAGAAAAATAGACACCATTTAGTTATTATTGTAAAATATTAGATTTTAAATAAGGAAGCAATTAACCATACTGAATCACATTTATTTGCGCTCATCTAATGAGGCTAAGAAATAGATGTATTCGTAAGACCACAGTGGTCGATGAAGCTATTCTAATCATTGCGAGTGTACGTGTCTTGCAAAATCAGCACACCTTTCATATGTTCTCGGTGTTCAGTGCACCTTTCACATTTCTAACTTTCACTTTAACAGGAGATAGAAAATGATCTGCAATAATTACATGCGAATTTTATTAAACAAATGCTTTGCGTGATGGGTAAATATATAGATTATTCTTCAATTTCGGGTCGAAATTCTTCCAAGTGAGATAACGTTGATTTGACTGGCAAACCATTTCTGACATGACATAATCAGGTGTATTGATTTTCTCTAAATTTTCCTTACCTACTGATTTATTTCAAGGAAGAGGAGGAAAAGAAGAAAAAACGTCGGAGTCGACGTCTTGCTACAGCAATAGTGTTACCCATTCTTGTTGGCATTGCCGTGGTAGCTGCGGTGGCAGGTGGTACTGCAGTTGGTGTAAACAATTCATCAGGATCACCCTTCCAAGAATCGATGAGAACGCAAAGGACAGCTGTATCCAGTACGACGAGTAAGATACAAATTAAGATTGATTCAAAACAAAGATGCAGACTTTTTTCATTTCTGTCGAAAATTAACTGACTAGAACTGATCGAATTTAGTCATAACATGGAGTCAACAGTAGTCATTTTGTACACACACACACACACACACACACACACACACACACACACACACACACACACACACACACACACACACACACCCATCAATCAATCATGTCACATTATTTATTGTAGGAGAAAGTCAAACAGCTGACTCGGTCCAAGTAACACCGTCAGCCCAAACAGCGAAGACAGTCCAAACGATTGCGTCTCAACAGACTACAGATTCGGGGCAAACAGTAGTGTCGACCCAAACATCGGCGTCGGTCCAAACGACGCTCTCCCATCAAACTACAGGTTTAGTCCAGACAACGTCAGCTGTGGGTAAATACAATTGTAATAATTATAACCTAAAACAATCGTGCTAAAATAGAGTCGTGGTCGAACAATCGCGTTAACGTCATGTCTTTTTGTTAAAATATGTGTTATTCTATTCATTGAATTGGAATTGAATCTTTATTCACCCATGAGGATAGAAATTAGTTAATCAAGTCTGGTCACTCGAAGTTTACAATTATACTTATAACATTACATTAATATGCGACTGAAACGCAGAGATTACATGTATATCTTCTCATCCGTAAACTACAAAGGTTAAGAGCAAAGGGGTTGTTGGAAATACGTGGATCCTGTACCGTAAGGCATGTCAAATTCATTATCCCAGTATCGAAAACAATGTTTTATTTTATAATTCAGATACAGGTCCGGATGACTGCTTACTGGACTCGTGTGCCTTTGGTACTTGCATTGATGGAGTGAACGAATTCACCTGTGATTGTTCCAATGGTAAGAAAATCTAAATATGCTATTGTTTTTGTCAAATCCGAATATGTGCATTCTACAACTTCAAGTTGTAAGCTTATGATTAGCTTACTAAAACTGTTTTTGGACTGTTTGTTCATGATAATAAGTTGTATGGTATGTTTAGCCGTTGTTTAGACTATCAGCATTAACATGTCACATGTGTAATAGTCAGACTATAGTGGACTGTTTACTGTGTTGTTGTGTTAGCCGATAGCCGTTGTCGTGCCTCCTAGCACTCGAAACCAACGCTTTCTTGAGAACGTGAACAAGTTGGTAATTACGATTTGAAAATGTATCCCCAATAACCTGATTATAACGGTTATCATGACAACATTATTTAAATGAAGTCATCATGTAAATGTACACGCACTGCAGAGACAAACATCTACCTTTAAGACAATCCATGGAGAATTTGAAGTGTGGATTATGTAAATTTAACATAGACGTGTTTAATAAGGACTGTTGTGTTGTGGCTTTCTGAATCATTTCTAACTGTTCCAAGACAAGCTAGGTGATTTGGAGGACTAGGACTTACAACAACAGCTACTGATGCAACAAAACAGTGCAGGAATCATGTTACAATCAGCCTTAGGGTTGTATGACTATTGCCTTGATGAAGTGATGATGATACTTCCAAAAGTAAACATACACTACCTCCATTATTTTCTATTATCAGGTGTGACCAACGTAGCTTTGAAAAAAGTCGTTTCACAAAGTTCAGTTCATTCTGGTGGAAAGGCTAAGTTGGCGATTGATGATGATGTCACTCCAACTCTTAGTGCTGGAAGCTGTACTGAAACGGAAGCTGATTTCGAAGCTTGGTGGAAGATAGATTTGGGAGAAATCCACTGTATTTCAAATGTCGAAATTTACACAAGACAAGATGATTGCTGTTGTGAGTGTTATTCATTTTACCTGTAATTGTTGCACGATAAAGCCCCATTGCATGTTTGTTTAATCTTTTGTTGGCTGGTAATGGATGTACGCAGTGACAAATGAGGTAGCTAATATTTTTATCCGGGAACTATCAGACTCTATTAGACATTGCAGTTCTTTTTCTAAATACCGTTTAGAAAATGTACTAGAAAACTTTGATCAAATGTACCCTTAATTGACAAAAACTGAACACTGTTCGTACTACTAAATAAACATGGACACAAAATCGTAATATTTGAATTTTGGACGACTTGTGTTTTGAGGGGTAGATGAGGTGGTTTCGATGTCATCATTCTAGACATAGCTACTCTTATGTGTGCAATGATCGGTGTTTTGTCAGTAAAAAGTTTAATATCTTGTCTATTTGTAATTTTTTGGAAATAATGAGATTAGTGCAAAGTTAGAGGCATTTAAGTTTAGTTGATCTGATTGTCAGGCTATAGATGGATGGCCGTTCGCAGTCAGTTTGGTGAACGGACCAATGTTTCTGGTTTGATTTCAATAAAAGGTACTAGGTTGGCGCAAGTTTGCGGATAAGGTGTACTAGGCTAAGAGTAGAAGGGACAAAACATATTATAATTCATACATATTGACTAAAGTTATTGGGTTATTGAATGAGGTGAGTATAACACCACCTATCGGTGCACCACCATCACACACCCCTCACACACAGACACATAGGTATACCCCCCCCCCACACACACACACACGCACACACACAAGATGCGTGATACGTAATTTCAGTAAGTATGTCTTAGAAGGCAACGCTTAAAGTAGACCTTACCTGCCTCAAAATAGAAAAAAAACTTACTCCATGCTCCATTACGCATGGAAAGCATAACACACTCTCTTTATCATTCTCTCACATGTCTGAAATATAGCCGACAAACTGCTAAATGCCGTCGTTTTGATCGGGGACACTAGCACAGTGTCAGAAGCTACTCAGTGTGGTCCCAAAGTTGATGCAAACATGGTCTTAGAAAATATACTTACGTTCACATGTGATCAGATGGGAAGATTCGTCACCATACTGTTGGAAAATACGGCAGAAAAGCTCTCCCTTTGTGAGGTGCAGGTGCATGCTCCATGTAAGTGTCCAATTAATGAGTCTGATTATGCAGGGTTTTAACTACACAACAATTTCCTTCAAGCAAGAACAGGCTGGCCTAGATGTTTTGCCAAGAAATCTAAGCTGGGGTCTTTTGTCCATTAAATCTGGAGTTTTCAATTCAAAAGTCGAACTTAAAGAATGTGTTTTTAAATCTAACCTTTCAAGATATATTTAATACTGAATACATCTCACTCATGTTCCTATTGAATTGTATATTTTTATGCTTTGGGTCAAATTTACGTTTTTAATATTTTTTATACCAGTAAGGAGACGATACGAAGTGGTGACTATAAAGAAATCATATACAAACGCTAAAGCCCATTGTGAAGGACTTGGTGCCCACTTAGCTACAATTCGAAATGCAGACCAGCAAAGCTATATTGAACAACTGATGGTACAGACCGAACTTCAAATGAACGTTTGTGAGTTTGATGATGTTTTATTAATATGTGCTTAGACATTGATAGAGTTAACTAAGGAACACATAGTAAAATGTATCTACAGGTGGAAACGAATCCTAATTAGAAAGGCCATATATATTCAATTTCAATTTCATCTTCCATATGGGATTGTTATCTTCGAACTTTACGTGTGTGTGTGTCTATCTGTCTGTCTATGAACACATTTAATATAATTTAATACATGCATTATAACAAAACGCGTGTATCTTATAAAGTTAGCTCTAATTATAATAATTCATTAATTTGCATAATCAATGATATTCGATGAAAACTTTATATTACATGGTACATACATTATAATAACAAGTTGCACATGTAAATCTTGCTTAAGTAAATGTGCTTCTTCACCTTTAAAGCTTCGGTGCCACCACTATACTGACATTCGGTAATTAGACAATATCTTTAGTATGCAAGCTACATATCTAGTGTAACTTTGCATGTACATTAACAAGATTTTACGGAATGATTTTTGTCGTCAAATTTAAATACTTTGAGTTTATTAATGCCTCCACTCTTTTCGCACTTATATGAATAAAAGTTTTCCAACCGGACTTCTACATCAGCTTATAGTGCATGCTATGAATACCCCAATTCCAGACACAATTTAAATTTTATGATGATAGAATAATGTACAGTACATTTATTTTATTCAAAGTTATGCATGAATTTTCTCATGCCTAGATGGGTGGCTTTTTGGTCTGAATGATATTGCATCTGAAGGTAGTCACCGCTACTTTGATGGAACAACACCAGGCGCGTACGGTTTTACAAACTGGAACGCTGGTGAGCCAAACAACGGTGGACCCTGGGGTTCAAACGAGGATTGTGTTGCGTTAGGGTACGTAATGTCCCTTCCACATTCTTACAGAATGTGGAATGTGTCAACCTTTGGTGGTATTGGTTTACATAATTTAACATTTGTGACTAAAATGTTATGTACTATCTTGAACTGATATTCTCTGAGTTTTGTGTTTCTAGTAATCTTCATTGGCAGTTGATATATTGCTTCCCATAAGCCTATTCTCTTATCAAACACATCTGTACAATACACTTCTGCTCTTGGTCGAACAAATACATTTTCAAGTATTCTATGAATAATTATTCTTGCTGTACAATTGGCTAATGGAAGAGACTCTCTACCAAAATAAACCTTGATTTCGCATACCGCTGTATCAGGATTTATTTGACTATTTGGCTTTGTAGGCATAGCATTCCTCAGCCCAAACCATCGAAGTATTGAGGACTGAGGAACTCCTTTATTTTGCATATATTCCCAATCTACCTTTTGTCCATCCTCTCCATATAATTGCTCCAAATGCAAAATGCCAACATTTGCAAATTCAGGATAAAACATTGATTTACCAGCAATTAAACTATCTTTGTTATATCTAGAAAAAAATTTTCTTTGAGGTTACATCATTTCCCCTGAGGGACATCTCTATGCTAAGATTAGACCATGCTTTCTACATACCATAGAGAAAACCAGGAATGTTTCGGTCCAGCAAAAAATCCACATCAAAATTACATTGCAATAATAAACTCATTCACCCTCCTGATTTTAAGATTCTATGTAAAAATAATTTCCAAGGGTGGTTTATGGTTTCATCACAGTGTCTCCTCATCGAGTTAATTGTCACTGCTTTGTACATGGCAAATATATCAGGCATTCCCAATCCCATTTGTACCAATTAGTATAGCTTTATACGATTTAACATCTTTTCACCTATTTCATCTTTCAGGAGGGAATTTCAGTTCAGATGGAATGATGTACCGTGTCATGAATCGACCAGGTACTTCGTATGTGAATACAGTGGTAGGTCTATTAAATATAGTGTGCATCCTTTTATCATTTCAGGTGAAGTATATGGAGATTTCGCCGTGGTAATTGAATGAATAAACACGGAATGTAACACCTTGAGAGATTGTGTTCAACTTTCTTAAATTCGATATTGTTTGCATAATTTGTTCTACACAAAAAGACGTGTCCTGTATGCGACAAACATTTGCTTCAGTTACTCCAGATCCTCTATAGAAGAAGGATGATATTAGTGAGCTGTCTGCCCATGGTGATGATTTGGAATACAACACCTTTTGATGAGATGTGGGTTTTTTTGCCAGGATTTGACACAAGTGTCAAACACTCTTACATACCTTTAAATAGAGAGAAAGGGAGTGAGGGGCCAAGATTTGACACGAATGTCATATGCTTTTCTACACAAAAATAACATGATAGTAAATGTTTTTTAATAGTGCAGTACTATACTGTTAAATAACTTTTCTTTTTAATCATTCCTTCAGATCCTGAATAGAAGTGTAACACTATTGAAAAGACTTGTTGGTATAGTGGTAAGCAGTGAATACACCACTCTTTATGACGACGACTCTTGTGCATGCAAGAGCACTGGATGTTGTATTTCCTGCTGTTTTATCTCTTTCCATGACTCTCTGTGTCCTACTTTATATATACACTGTCTTCCTTAATCAACATCATGTATTGTTTTGACAACACTCTCATTTTGATGTGTATTTTCTTGCCTCTATACACATTTATATATTTTGTGTATTTATTGTTTGTGTGTATATACATATGAAGTTACTGAAAGTGAATTTGTGTCGTTTATTTACTACTAATGACATTCACAATGACCAAATACAACACTTGCTGTGTCGTTAAATATATAGAACATGACATGTTTGTTACTAACGTGAAATGCGCCTCGGAAATAAACTGTTTAAACTTTTGCTGGTACTTTGTTCAAGAAATTGCAAACCCATTCTCAGTTAAAATCAAGAAGAAAAAATCAGGGATCACCATATATATTTTTGAAACAGAGGTCAAAATGTTACAGAATTAAGACATTTTAGAATCCAAAATGGCTGCCAAATATTCGATGGAAAAAAGATTGTCGGTTTCCTTGAAAACAAGACGATGGACCCCTAAATTTCTTTTATTATTTCAAAAGCACATGTAGAAGGGAGGTTTATATGGCAAAGTTTGGAGCAATGTTAAGAACTCTGATGTTCAGTGAAATTAGACCCAGAGGCGCACTCTACCTTAATTATAAGTGATTGTTTACCTTGTTATCGTGTAAGCCTCGAGTTCAATATAGTGAAATTTTGACAAAAATAAGCTGAGACATGTTTGTTTGCTCTTACTAGTAAAATCTTCCTTTGTCGTCAGCCGGCATTGTGTACTTTTATGTCATTTTTTCCCGTGCGGATGAGTTGCACTGGCGAGGATGTAATTTGTGCATAATATTATTCTTAGGTTCAAAGGTTGTGATACAAAATATACTGTTGGTGTAAAATTCTGTGGATGTGTATTTCATCTTACCTATTATAGCCGGGTTGAAAAATGCTCAAAATACAAAAGCTGATGATCTTGTTCTAAAAATCAGTTATTTTTTTAAACATGGAAATGTGTAAGATTAACCAATAACCCCTTTATTAGATGAACAATAAATATACATACCATTTTCCCAATTTTTGTATATTTGCCTGTCTGTACTGTGT
This sequence comes from Glandiceps talaboti, assembly GCF_964340395.1. NCBI lineage: Eukaryota > Metazoa > Hemichordata > Enteropneusta > Spengelidae > Glandiceps > Glandiceps talaboti. The sequence goes on along the minus strand of NC_135566.1, from coordinate 13,512,268 downwards.
GTTAGGAGTTTGTCCGTTTGTCAATCGTGTAAAAAGTTAGTATTGGTCTATTAACAAAATGTAAAATTATAGATGATTGATATGATGTGTGAATATCAAGCCAAGCTTAAGGCCTACCACGGTGTGATAGTCAAAAAACGCAAAGCGTACATGGAATAGTTATGACTTCTTTTTCGCTTATTTTTATTTTTGCCCTTAATGCACTGGAAACTGCTTAAAATTTTGCTTATTAAAATGACCTCTGAAAAGTAACACCAAGGCACTGTAGGTACAGCGCCGCATGTTGACAGATCGTCCAGTTTGTTCCTGCGTTAGCGTGAGTACAACATGCAAAACCAAAGTGGCATCAACTTTCAGACTACATTGAGTATATGTTGACAATGCGCTAACGTCCACAATTAATTGATCAAATCGTCAGCTATATTATTAGCCCATATAAGAGAATATCATTATCCGTAATGTTTCATTTTATACATGACATAGATTGGATACTATAATTACAATGCACATCCGTGTGGGATACGCATCTTCAGTAAACTTACTGTACGAGGTGATTGGCAAGAGGAAACGAGAGGGTCTGTGGCCCTTACTGGTGTAAATTTGTCTAGAGAAACAACCCTCAAGTTATCACTGCTGTTAGGTGACCCTATTGCACCTACAGCCAAATAGAAATGGCAAGGATGTTACACCATGTGTGAGTGTCCCACGATCTTGATGAACAGACTGTATCATTCGGAGGTGTCCCACTCATGACACTGGTGCTAATTTGAAGATACTCCCAGAATAATTACACGAGCAATCAAGAATGATTCTCACACAGCTGCAGGATGCTACACATGTACGTTGCCAGACCTGAATGACTAGACAGTAGACTGACCGGACAGTACCACAGTGCCGTGGTATAAATTCATCGGTCCTGGGTTCAATTCCTACTGTCGGAGGATTTCTTAAACTGGCCAAACAACTGGTCGAATGTTCTATACTACAGACCTCATCAGTTGGCTGTGTCTCACTCATGACAAGATGTGTACAAATTTGGGGAGTACTCCTGGACTAATACCTACTTACACCAACGAAGGATGATTACTAACATATACAGCCCGTGATATATGGACTGAAAGGGAAATCCTTGACATTACCATGGTGACGTGATATATATGAATTGTCACCCCAAACCTGAATCGCAGACAAGGAGCATGTATGGACACTCGTCTTACCTTTATAGAACTGTATCAAAAGGTAACTTGAGGACAATTCTCACCACACTATATAAGAAATGAAACACTAACATCTTATATCCTGTTATAAATCTGATTGAAACGTGCATTTTTATATAAAGAGAACGTCCAGGTGACATGAGCCATAGCTGGAAGAAACTTTTCATAGCAGTGTACCGACATTTATGGCAAATTGTACTTTAACACAGTATATTTAATATAATCTGAAGCCTAACGGTATCTGCTTGCACTAGAGAAGAGCCATTGTTAGGGTACAAAGCAGTCCTAGTGCTCCATAGAAATCTGAACAGGCTTATGGTAAATCCTTCAAAGGTATCTTAAACAGCGATTAATCTCGCTCCAGGATATGAGTGTAAGATGGGATATATTCTACGGTGTGATATATAATGTTGGGTTCTTATATACTAGCGCTTTCCCACTCCGTGCTCAAAGCACTTTACAATTATTACCCCTGGCTCGGATCAGAACAGCACAACGGCCCTTTAGTCTTCCTCAACTCACCGGGGAGCATACAATCCATTGCAGCCATTTAAGCGCATAGGATTAAAGCCTTCACATTGCAACCTACATCCTACCAGGTCCCCAATTATACAGCTGGGTTGACTGAGGCACAGACGTGGTTCAAATCTTGCCCAAGGACTTTAGCCACTCAGAAACAAACAGCAGGGAGCGACGGGGCTCGAGCTCGAACCTGCAACCTGTAGATTCCAAGCCGGTCACGCTAACCATTCACCCATCATGACTTCATATATATGGTTAGATTCACCAGGGCTGATCAGAACTTTCAATGAACTCATTCAACCGTGTATACCGTGTGTGTGTGTGGAGGGGGGGGGGTAGTAGTAGTAGTAGTAGTAGTAGTAGTAGTAGTAGTAGTAGTAGTAGCAGTAGTAGTAGTAGTGGTTTTTACATCTCGATGTCAAAGCGATTCTTGCTTGATTATCTCAAGAGCGTCCTAAATTTCAAATCAAAATATCTCATTTCATGTATTTAGAGTCTATACTAGCAAGTCAATTGGGTCCATTATGAATGCCAGCCTTATAAATAATAACCTCGGGGCTATCACTGACTTCTCTAAGGACTTTCTTCACCCGATCTCGGTCAGTGATAAATCATGAACCAAAGGTTCTTCATGCAAATGAGTAAACCCCAAACTGTTAGAATGATGTAAACATAGTACAATGTAATAGCATCCTGAGGTGACATTTGGGCATTATGTAACTCCTCCCTATAAACACTATTAAACTTATCATTGGGCAGAATACTATAAAGACATGATTGTGTAGGTGGCTTCATTTGAATTTGAAATTTCATCTCAGGACCTCATTAAGCTAGACGTGGGAAGAGATTCGATGCCACAGATAGCCTGTAGACTATATAAAGAACAATTATGTAGTCAGTAGCAGCATGAACGTTTTCTTATTTTTTTAAATCACGAATTTCAATTATTATGTTAAATTATCGCTCAATTTAATGATGATTTTCGTTTGGTTTTGCCATTTTACAATAGGTAAAGTTGTATTTTTTCGAATGTGGCCATAGAGGTCGCCATTTTCTTACGTCAGATTCAATATAAGTAGGGTCATGAAAAGACAGGAAAGAAAATGGGTCGCCCTTATTTTAACTATGGGCGACCTTTACACTGACTCTTTATCACGCACCTTGTGTCTATTTGACAACAGATATCATGACTTTGTACATTAGTTCAAAGTTTACAATGTTATCAAACTATATCTGAACGTCGAAGGCTTGCGCTTGGCGAACAATCCCACAAAGGCATGTTTGGCAGTGAGGTAAACCTGCAGTGCGAGCAAAGTCATCTCAATTTTCACAGTAAAAATCACCCCGGTCTTTTCAATGAAGTTTCTTCAATTGAAGGTACGCTTTTTTTACGGAATGAAATATTTGTTTAAAAGTCACTAGTATTATAGACTTTGGAAAATGTTCAAAATGCTAATTACACGAACATGTTGCTTATTCATTTTGATCCATGTTTAAATTTAAGTCGCTGAAATTACGGTTTGTTATTACAATCCACATATTTAGTGGACACACTATGAACAGATAGAAGTGTTGAAATTGCTCAAACAATTTTAATTTTCTGTAATTCTCAAGTAATTAAGCATAATATAAACGCTTCAAAATTCACCACGAAATAATGTTTTGTGACCATTCGAGTAAGTTTGTGTATATCATGCTAACGCAGAGATTCATTCGTTCACCTTTGCCCTCTACTGGGACAGTACTGATTATCTGTGAGTAGATGTCAAATGGCAGATTACAGGGCTATCGGAGATGGAATTCTAAACAAGGTGTTTTCATATGAAACAGCCACTGATTGGACTCTTGCCAACGACAAGGTAAAACAACTTGAAGTACTTGTATTGTTATTTTCCTAATGTTTTTGCCCGATTGCTATTAACCAAACACTTCTAACCCAAGATATACTTTCAGAATTTACATACACAAGTTGCTCTGGTGTGTTAATTGACCACAATTCCGATGACACGTATGTAACTTTGTTTATTGTTTTTTATCTCTTAATTTGGCTGTGTAAACTAGAAAGACAAAGGAATCAGGGTCTTCTACCGACAGGGCTCTGACTTCGATGGTCGAATGTAAGTATTATATATATAATTCATATATAATTTGTTACGATCAATGATCGGTACTGGTATTAGAGTACGTTTCGGATATTTTAGTGTCAGAGCTGATTATTTCATGAGATTAAGTCAAAAGTTTTAATTGTTTATAACAGCACCCGGTATAATGAAAAAGGTCAGGCTTTTAGGTTCTTCACGGGTGGTCTTAAAATGATTAGGAAGTTTTCAGTATTTACAAGGTTGAGGGCGGGGGTCATTATGTAGCAAATCGACTCTCGGGGAAGGCCATATTAGAAAATTGGATTAAAGGGAGGGTCATATTTTACTTTAACTCATCAATGGATTATTTGGGGGTTTTGTCGTCTCATCGGTCTCAAAATTGTCGGGAGTGCGCCAATCTATTAAATCGTTGGGAGTTGTAGCCTTCAGCTCAGCCAATGAGATCCAAACACAGGTATTTATTAATGCAGTACCTTCGCACACATCCACATGGCGGTAATAGTGGGAAATAAGCAATGCCTTTAAAATTTTCAACATGGTGGCAGCGGTGGGATTAAATCCTGACCAATGATTCTGGAACTCGTGTCCTTTTAACATTTTAACCCATGTTCCAACCCCTCTCTTGTAAAGAGAAACAAAAGCGAACATGGTTTTCTATAACATACAAATTATCACAATGCTTTCCCTTGTATAATGACGATCACTGGTTCAGGTCAGAATATGATGTAAATGCTTCACCGGAAACAGTCCTTCAGTTGACAACTGGAAATGAAAAGCGTGTAAAATGGGATACATCTCTCAAAGAAGTGAAACCTATCCAACGTCTAGACGAGGTACGTATTGTGCATTAAATCTAACTATATCTATATAGTTTTGATAGTTCTGGAACTCTTTCTTGGTTGTAACTCGGAGTTTCACGCAAAGTGCGATCATCAGACAATATTATATATATATATATATATATATATATATATATATATATATATATATATATATATATATATATATATATATATATATATATATATATATATATACACTACGGTATAGAGCACTGTCTTAGCAGATTGATACTCACCGAGTTTTATATATATATATATATATATATATATATATATATATATATACATATATATATATATACACACATATATATATATATATATATATATATATATATATATATATATATATATATATATATATATATATATAATGTATACATTGCTTAATAGCCAATACCGATTTGGTACTGCGTATGTATTTATTGCATTCTATCGAAGTTAAAGTGACAATGCATAAGAAATCTCGAACTCAGAGAGCATATGAACGATACATTGTGTGACCTTTACGTTAGTAGAGAGATTTGCAATCTCAAAATAGCATTGTTTTGCCTTTGATATGTCACCAATAAATCGATCCTCAAATTGGTGATGTAATTCTGCTACAGCATTATGATTTATACTTGTAGGAATCAGAACTAGTGTACACAATTTTACCAAGTTATCTTTATGGACTGGTGTCATCACGTGATCTGGTTGACTTTGTTGCCTTTAAACGCTACCCAGAGAAAAATCTGATTTTGATTTACTGTAAGTTTGTTGCACTTTCATGAACGGAAAGAATTTATATTAGGCAAAAAACAACACTCTAGATTAGGTAGATGCAATACGTTTACCTCTTTCGAATAACCACTGGGTGTGGGGGTAGACTGGCACAGTCCCGATTCTGATGTATTATTTATTTGTGAAGTTTTCTTATCCGTTTGTAATTTAAAAAATGAAATCTCGCGCGAATGCGAAATCTCACACGAGATTGCGAAACATCGTGTTTCGGTTTCTCATTCTCGTGATATTTATTTTTTTTATTGGCGAACGGATAAGTAAACATCACAAATAAATGAATACATCAGAATCGGGACTGTACTAGTCTAAGTGTTGGGATATGAAGTGGAGATGTGAATATGTTGCATCCTTTCGGATTAGGATGTATTTTAATTATTTATAAATACAATCATAAATGCTGCTAAACACAATACAATCAACTATTTCAACCTTCAAAGTAACAGTGTATGTTAGGTCAGGCAATCTAATGTGGCCCTCTGTTTATAAGCCCACGATTGACTAAAGTATTATCCAATATTTCAAATTTGAAAGGCAATATTTCACTATTAACATAATTTATTAAATATTTTCAATTGAATTTCAGAATCTCAGTTTGAGAGCATATGATGAAGTTCACATCCGAATGATACTTTTCTCCATGACATCACATGCAGACTCCTTGGGTGATAACAATGGTATAAATACGTGACGTACATTACCAGAGTCAAGCATATTAAATATTGTTTCTTAAAATTAGCAACAGCATAAAAAATATATTTGTATTACTCTTTAGGCATATGAATATTGACCAAAATAATATAACCAAACTGTCCATTATCCAAAATTAATTGTTAATATTTGCAAACATATATATATGTACATATGAGGTCACCTGTTGTTTAAATATTTTCAATTTTTTTATTTAATTACTAATTGTCATTTCTGTTAATTTAGGGACATCTGTTGAGCATCCTGGTTACCCAAAAGTCAAGCAATATGTACGAGGTTTGAATTATCCATCTGGCACCTTCCTATATTCCGTTGATGAGTAAATATGAATAGCATTTCCCGCCCACTAAAAGCAGAGACGTGTCCGCACAAATCTAATTTTTCATTATATGCATTGTATTGATGATTTCATTAGGACAAAAGTCAACCATTCAAAGAAAGGCTATTTCCATCACATCAAAGCACAGGCATAATTGAAAGAAAAGTCCATTGAAATACAATAGAACTAAATGCATGTCTCCACCCATTTCTCTAACAGGGACCCCAATCGGACTCGAGTAATTGATATCATACAAAGTGACCTTTTCCTCTCACCAAAATCACTGATTGAAAAGGTGCTACCAATGTTAATGCCCCGCTATGCCAATGATTTGAGGAAACAAGTTGCACAAATCTGCAGGTGAATTGTACAGAACGTAAGGCAGCGATGTGGATAATACTACGACATTGGACCTGACTTATTGTTGCGGATTTTAGTGAACGTGCATGCATATGTCAAGACTCGTGACCAATAATTGATTAGCAGGGAAATGATATGTTATATAATAAACAATCCATGTTATGTAGAAAATCGCTGGAAGCAATTCTCAGCACAAGACAGTGTTTTTAATTTGCAAGAAAAAAAAGAATTCCATTTAAAAAAATAAAATAAAATAAAACAAATAAAATAAAATCCTAATCCATATTATTCTTATATCTTAGCACACAAAATCTGATAGAGGGTATGTTAGAGGGCTTACTATTGTTACATGTGTATTTGTTTCATTGGGATGTACACGTATCTTATCAAGTGCGTATTGTAAATACTTTAAACTCACACAATACACCAGATTCTTATAGAGGCAATGTTTTGCAAACGTACAGAGAATTGACACAAATGTCATAAAACCCAGGGAGGAAATTATTTATTTTTACAAAACAAATTGTCGTTTACATATCATTGTACGATTATATAAGAATTTTGATAGTATGTCTTTCACGTGTATGTGTTAAATTGTACTTTTCAATGGATTGTGTACAAAGAAAGTATTTATCAAAGGCATAGCACCCAACTACAGTGTACTGAAGTCTAGTTTTCAAACAAATATGGCTGACATTCTCGCAAAAGTTATATCACCTTGTATATGTCAAGTGGCATTTACCATCTTCCTAACAGATACATTTTGTTTAAAAAAAAAAAGCGCCTCTCTCAAATATTGCAAATTATGTGATGTGCAACAAACGGGTTGGTTTGGATTAACAATGGTCAAGTCTTATAATACCAGCTGATAGACCACAGCTTATAACATGGTGTTAGACGCTTGAACCTGACTCAGATGTACATGTACTCATCATTCTGTCCATGATTGAATACAGAGTAGGTGATGAAAGTCAACAAGCCATGTCTGAATCTTATCTTTACATTTCACTTGTGTTATGGTTTCGGCCTCCTACATTTTTATTGAATTAATATTATACACGAATCCATTATGCATTTCAGTGGAAGTTTATGTGAGATAGATAGAAAATATTCAAAATTGAAAAGGTAAGTGTTAGGGCTGATACGGAGGCTTGTATTTCGACATATGATATAATACATCAATTTCGTGCATTTCGTGATTCGTATTGCCAGTGAAACCTCATGCATGATCTAATACATAGACTCATCTCCATTCCAAAAATATACGATAAGTCGGAGTTTCCCTTTCCACGCCTTTTGTTTTGACAATGCGTATTTGTCTATTACACTTTGAGAGGGCTAGTTGAAATAGCCTCGATCAGCGTTGTCTTAGGAGGGGTTAAAGAGGTTACAAGCCTAGCTTTATTATGCACCCACTGTACAACAGGCCTCTTTTAAAATACAACTCTATGTCAGAGTGGTGTCTGTCTGTCTGTCTGTCTGTATGTCTCTCTGTTTGTCTGTCTGCCCTTGTGATGTTGCCATCCTACCGTCAGTACCGTTTTGATTTATTTTCTTCTCTGCTGTCCATACAGGTCGTTACTAGTTTTCGTCACATTCAATAAAAACAGGTCGTGAGAAACATAGCAACGATAATGGGCCGTTTTTATCTCAACTATAGGTGACCTTTATCCCCGGACCTCTATCACATACCTTCCATGTTTAGTAGACTGTAGATATGACGTATATCATGGTGGCATTGATACTTTGTACATTTGTTCAGAATTTACAATCGAACTATTCTATATCAGAGCGTTCAAGTCCTAAGACTGGGATTGACGTATCATGCCACAATGTCACACATGTAAATTTCGGCAGTGAAGTAAGAACACAGTGCGTGGATGATCAGCCTGTCTTCCCGGCCTTTTCAATGACGGGTCTTCATAAATGGAAAGCAAATGAAATATTTGTTTAAAAGTTACCCCTACTGTCATTGGAAAAAGTTTCATAATACGAGTGTTAACGTTACGTTGCATAAACATTTTGATTCGCGTTTATATGTACACACGCTGGCTATTACAATCCACGTGTTCAGTACCTATTTAAAACACTATGAACAAATAGACATGTTGAAGAGGTTGCTGATCAATTTATTTTGATTTTTTGTTTTATTATCCCAGTAATTAGGCACGAAATAAAAGCAAAGTTCGCCATTTAATGACACGAGTTGGTTTGAGACCAATCGAACAACAGGTAAAATTAATGTAAATGACATGCTAAAACAAGGGTTCCACCGTTCACCACAGAGCTCAACTGGAATAGTACAGATCATATCGTAAGCAGCGGGCAATTGCAAAATGGCAGATTACAGGGCAATCGGAGATGGTGTTCTAAGCAAGGTGTTTTTATATGAAGCAGCGACTGACTGGACTCTTGCCAACGACAAGGTAAAACAAGCACTTGTATTGTTATTTTCATATAAAGTGTTTTTTCCCCAAATATTGTTAACTGCTATACACCAGGCACTTCTCAGGCATCCGAGATACAGTTTCCAGAATATAATAAATAATCCTACAGATATATTTATTGGTTGATGACTCGTCTGAAGGGATGGAATACGTACGTACGTAATACTGGTTTCCAGGCCCCTGCAATCACCACTTTGACATAATTAAATCATCGATCTTATACGTTGAAATTCTGAATTTATTTGATCTAATGGTACATAGGCAAATTACGGATAATCGAACGGTTATTTAGTGATGTGACAGTAATGAAATTTAGAATTCACCAAGCAGAAATTGTCCAAGAGACATAGCTTTTTTAATGACCAAAGTACAGTCATCAAGGTATAATGTAATACTGGCAACACATAGATGATACACAGGTACTACTTGATTCTATTTTTAATGAGTAACGGTCTATGTGATTGTCAAACCTTCAAGGAGAGAGGGCGCCACCAATAACAGTGGTTCTTTTTAAAGTTAATTGACTTCATAATGTTCATATGCAGTTTGTTACTTGACAGTAGTAGTGGCAATAGAATTATTTATGATGGTGACGTGGGCTAAATCATGTATAAATCTATACATACAAGTTACAAAAGACAATCTCCGAGCAAAATGGGCTTTAAAATTTTTAAATATGTCAATTTAAATAAAAAGCAAACCAGAATAACTGACATTATGAGGGGCACCTGACAACAAATCAAAGTTGATATATTATGTAGAAAGTAAGACAGACGCATGCTACTAAACTGGTGATGTACAAAATGTTCCTTCTCTCTACAACATTATGTTTTCTCAATATACTTTGTCGTATTTCTTATTGTAACCTTGGCACCAAGTACTTTTATATAAATTAGTCTTTCATTATCCGACAAATTAGAGTAATCGTCGTCCAATACAATCACATAAAGTTCGTTTCCCGTGGATTTGTTGAAGTTGTTCATAAGTTATACAAGACGATTCTGTGGTTGTGCTTGATTTCAATTACCATGAAAGATAACTTTTGTTTATTTCTCCATTTGCTTATGTATACTAGAAAGACAAAGGAGTAAGGGTCTTCTACAGACAGGGCTCTGACTTCGATGGACGAATGTAAGTTTTATATAAGCTTATAAAATTATGTAATTTATATTCATATCTAATTTGTAAAAATCGATGATTGATACTTTTATATTAGAATGTTTTTATTTTAAATATTATTATAAAAAATATCAAGAATGTTGATATCAGAGCTGATTATTTCACGAGATTTAGTCAAGAGTAAGACTTGTCCATATAGCGATTTAGGCTGGTAGAAATTAATGTCTTTAAATTTTGTTGAACTTCATGTTGACCTTGGAACATGAGCAGCAACCTTTAGCATATATACGATAGCAAAGTGTGAAAAATATCGCAAACCGCTCTCTTGTGAATAAACGTCCATGATTGTCCATATATACCAAACAAATTATCACAACGTTTTTCCCTTTTGTAATACCGAGCAGGTATAAGTCAGAATATGAGGTCAATACTTCACCAGAAAAAGTAATGCAGTTGTCACTTGACAATGACAAGCGTGTAAAATGGGACACATCTGTCAAAGAAGTGAAATCTATCCAGATTCTAGACGAGGTATGTGTGTCTGACAAACTATTATTATCAATTCAATCGCATTTAGTCTGCTAAAATGGCGTTGGTTTGGTGTTTCACTCAATAGTAGCATAACATTTTTACACACACTCAGAAAACTTCAAAATTTTAACACAAAATAAAAAAAGGTGCTGTGCACAGTGGGGATGTAGAAGTAGGCGAGTTGATATGTTGATTACCAGTTAGAAAATAAACAATTGCAGCCATTAAAATCATCAAGTCCTTGTGTAATGTTTTCATTAATAGAAGCCTGGTTTTACTGCACTGTGAAAGAACAGCATTGCTTATCAGTGTTCAATGTGATTGGGCAAAGTGTCCTGCTGTGTTTATTGTACCTCTTTTATTGTTAGTCTAGAGTTGAAATATGCCAATTTGTGTCAAAAACGTAAATGTCCCAAGAGTAGCGAAACACCAAACCAATATAATTTCTACTGTTACAAGGAGTATGTGCAGTACACATATGAAATAATGCACTCCATGACAACTATGTAACAACGAAATTGCGTACACTTGTAATTACGCTCCGAAACAATACTAGAAAATAACACACGTACTTCTATTTACACGGAGTATAGATACAATGTTTGTTAGGTAACAAGTTATGTTTGCAGCTTTTCAAGGTGAGAGTTGTGTATGTTAAAGAATTGAAGGTTATGATGTCACATCTGCCAGGCTAATTGTCAAAAAATTAACCCAGAGATCCGAAGTTATAGATATGAGATCCAAAGTCACAGACATGTTATATGACAAAACACAGCTCGAATATAGACGAATCGCTTCATGAGTAGTGTTCGCCAGGCATCATCCGTGTAGAACTGTTTTGTGGACATAACTCCGCTAATACTTTTGTAATCAATTCTGCTGAATCGGAAAATTCTCCGGACAAAGCTCCTTCTCATTACTATTATAGATAGAAAATATCAAAATGCAAGAAAGATCTCGAGCTCTGAGGGGAGATGAACAACAAACGGTAGATCACCCTTACGTTAATCTAACAGAGAGGCTATTGAGATCTCAAAAATATAGCAATTCCTGCCAGTCCCTGCTGCCAGTGTTAAGGCAGCAATAACTCGATCCTTAAACTTGTGATATAATTCTGCTATATATTCTCATTATGTTTTGTACTTATAGGATACAGAGATATTGTATACTATCTTACAAAGTTACCTTGGAGGACTGGTGTCATCACGTGATATGATTGATATTGTTGGCGTTAAACGCTATCCGGAGAAAAATCTTATTTTACTATACTGTAAGTGTTTCACATACTGTATGGAAAGAATGCACGTTTTGCAAAAAGAAGTTAGTAAAAAACACCCAAGATAAGGTAGTGTAGATATATATAATAAAAACTTACACCCCATCTGAATAAACAAGATATGTGGATATTAGGGGAGAATTCGAAGTGAATATATAACATCATTTGTTAGGTTACATCATTTGTTATTACAATATAATTAATTTCGCTATTCTTGGGTACAAACATGAATATTAATACATTATGTACCAGACATTACTTGCACTGGTGCGTGCGTGCGCATACTAGTGGTGTTTTCACTGCAGTGTACAGTTTTCTAACAATTTTTTATTACTGCAATGACTAGTTACATTTCTATTAATTTTAATACTAATTAGGGACATCTGTTGAGCATCCCGATTACCCAAAGGTCAAGAAATACGTTCGAGGTTTGAACTATCCGTCAGCAACCTTCCTATATTCCATTGAAGGGTAAATATGAATAGCATTTTTCTCCCTATAAAACAGATACGCCAAAATACAATGTTTTTATTATATGAATGTTAATTATGAGTTTTGTGAGATAAATTGACAGAGTCCGACTTTCTTAGTCTTGAGGCTATAGGTTGTGTTGAAATCTGAAGATCTCTTTACCAAACGTCTGCCTCAATGAGAAACCGTGAACCAAAAGTTGTGTATGCAAATGAGTAACCCCCCCCCACCCCAACTGTTAGAATGATGTAAAAAGTGTATAAGTAGCATCCTGAGCTGACCGCGGACAAGTGACCCATATAATGGACATTATGTAACTGCCCCCTTCCCCCAAAAATAAAAATGAATAAAAGTTCAAATAAAATAAAATAAAAAATAACTCTAGTCTACCATACTACCATATTATTGGACAGAATTCTGTGACTGAGTAACAAAGACGTGTGTGTGTGGCTTCATCAGAATTTGAAATTTCACCTCAGTTCCTCAATGATCATGAGCTAGACGTTGGGTGAAGAGATCTTCAGATTCAACCCCCAAAACAGACAACCTCAAGAATAGACATTTCTGGAGGAAAAGATGCACCAACATACCCCGAGATTCTAGAGAAACCCCATCAATAAAACTTGATATGGTTTTTCAAAAGAGTTGATGTCAACCATTCAAAGGAAGTAACCTTTTATCAACGATACACAATGTGAATGAAAGCGATATTTGTTGTTGATAGAGCTAATTAAATGCATGTTGCTACATGTTTTTTTTCTAAAAGGGACCCCAATCGGACTCGTGTAGTTGATATACTTCAAAGCGACCTTTCCCTCTCACCCAAATCACTGATTGAGAAGATGCTACCAATACTAATGCCTGGTTATGCAGATGATTTGAGAAAAGGCACAGAGCAATTCTACAAGTGAATTATACAGAACGTAATTAAGCAACGATGTGGATCTTACTATGAAGTGGGACTTGACTTGATGTTATGGATTTTGTCTGATGTATATATTTAAAGTCGCTTGACCAATAATGTTGATTAGCAAGTATTAAGATATAATTGCATTATTCTGTGATGGTTTCTTCATTCAGCTAGACAAACTCATGACATAAGGGGGCTTGCCACTTCTTGTGACTTTGGACTTATTACAAGACCCTAGACAGTGTCCATGGCTCAACGAAGTAAAATATTGGTGAATATTACCTGAATGTCAACTATGCCAATCTATTATAATGGTGTAGGAAACACACATATCACAATAATCACCTCAAACACTCCCGGAGCAATATCAACAACATCATATACAAGGGTAAAAAAAAACATTTACTTATACATAAAGATACAAAACTATACACAACAAAATGTATGTATGAATTACTGAATATACATATCTGGGTATTAAAAAGAAAAAAATATGTACAATTTTTTGTGTAGAGAATAATAACTCTTCTGTCAAAATAATAAACTATAAACTAGAATTGATCTAGGTTCAGCTTTGTTGTAACATACATTTCATGAAGTACAGAACCACTTATAAAAATTTATCATGATCAAATCTGCATATAAAAAGTACAAGATTGTGATGGTCTATCAAGCAATCTAAAACAGCACATTGTATCTAAAACAAGAATAATGAGATAGTATTTCCCAATATTTTGCTTTATTCAGCCAAGAAATAAACTAGTGACCTTAGGGGGCCTAGTCACTACGAGTACTCGTAGTGACAAACCTGTAGATCATGAACATGTTCTGACCAAATGAAGTAACATATTGGGAAATAATATAATACCTATTGAGCATGATTTACGAAAAATCTGAAAAATAATGGCGATTTGGACTGTTTTGATTCATATTTCGAGCACCACAAAACCAATGACATAAACACGGGTTGTCATGACAACGTAAAACGACCTGGGTATAAAATTCATATTTACTGTTCAACAACAAAAACTTGGTCCAATGATTTTCTTTCTATCATTTTAGATGCTTATGGTGTTTTCCTTTGGTTTCTATTTAAGTTACATTTGCATAGGGCAGAGAATATTAACTCGTATCATGATACAAAAATATATTATACTTTTCTCTGTAATTTTTTTCATAACTTATGTCGTCTTATTCAAATCATTCTACTTAATGTTGTATATTTAATCATCCACAATCTGATTAAAATCTGATGTAGCAATATGATTGGATTCCTTTATTTCCTGTATATTTTGTCGATTTTGATTTTTGTCTTTCTGGGAGTAATTGCCTCTTTCTACACAGTCACTTTAATGTAATCTGTCCGCAAGGGGTTATAGTACAATGTAATACAATATATTTCAATCTTGATATCAATATCATTACTGAATAAAAAGCTATTTCACATAAATGTAAATGCTGGCAGACTGACCTCACAACACATACTAAGTAGTTATTTATAAAAACAAAATTAAAAAAGGAGCACTGACAAGTATTTGCTTCAGTACTTACAAAACTAGCCTGTCCACTGTGCTGTCAAGTTACAGCATTAGCTGAATGTACGTCCTACCCCTCATATTCTATTATTATGAGGTACGATCAACCTCAGCCCACTATAGTGGTCTGAGGATCAACTAATGCTGTACCTCGACAACACAATGGACAGGCTATTACAAAACACTGATAAATTGAAGATGTCAATGAATGTCCTGCTACATTTGACCTTCCATTTGATCTTGTATCACAACATATATTTTTTAAAGAAATCAATCAGATTGATACACATTTATATTACAAGTTTTTGAACAATAAGTTAAAACATTGGTTAGTATAAATTTTACAATTTTATCAAAAATATCAATTTAACATTTTATTAGGAATAAAGTTACCTAATTGAAGCCTGGTATAAACAACTATCTAGAGTTCATCTGAATCTTAGATTTCAAAAAGGTGATTTTAGACCAAAAAAAGAGAATTCATTAAGTCTGCAGATCCGTGAGGAAACACAACAAATAACCCTTCCTACTTCAGTGATATTTGGAACAGTTTACCAGAAAGGGTTATTGCTAATTCATCAGTTAATCATTTTAAAGCGTGTATTGATAACCACCTCAGAACAGAACGGGGTCTCTAAAAGCCTCAATGGCTTCCTACCCCATGTAAATTCACAGTAAATTCATGGTAAATACTTCAGTGAAGACAACTGCACAGTCAATCATGAACAAGCAAATGGCATCTGCCCCACATACACACTTGCTCTAAATAAAAAGAGAACAGTAACTGCCATAAATAGCAGATTGCGTGACAGGTTAACCATTTGTTGAAAATTACAAATTAATCATGTTGTCGCACGATTTTAGACAGAGTGTCCTGACCAGAAACAATTCTCTTTTTTTTTGGCATTATTCCTAATATCTATTCTTAATGGAATCCAGTATTAATTTCTATTCTAACATTTACATTCTACGTTTACAATTTATAAGCATTACACCTCCACATATATCTTGAATATTAATAGTATTTCTGGATTTGAAATTCAGGGACGGATACTCTGACCACAACTGGTGCCATGTAGTCATATATGGAAATCACCCTTTAGATGGCTACACATAAATAAACTGGCTCTCTGAAATGAAAACCCTTCCAGACATCGTCAATTCACTGAATTCTTTACACTAGCTCTGGTTTTCATTGTGAGTGGAATTGTGCTGAAATGAAAACAAAAACATACATTGTGTTAAAAAAAGTGCAGAATTAAACAGCAGATTCTGCGTTGTATGTTTCAAATACAACGAACAAAACAAGCAAAGTTTACAAATTTATAATATTCCCTACATTTGTTCAAGAACACATCCTGTTCGGATGGTATATGTTTCACAGATATACAGAGTATTCTTCTATCAATGACACAAATTCACTTTTCTCCATTTCATTGTTTATATTGCAGTGGAAACCGAGCTATCAGCTACATTTCTGTACAAACAAATGCTTAAACTGCTGTTGCGATATCTTGATATAAGCTATTGTCTTAATTGTGCTCACAGTCAGGTGTCATTTCTGATGACTTACATGATCTCGCAGTGTACATTTTTGAGGACATTATGTTGATTAGAGGGTGATTATATCTGTACATCAGGGCACCACTATCGTACACTTAAAAATCAACCAAATTGAAGAAGCAATAATTTTAGTTTATTTCTATCTTACTAAGCTGGTTTCTACAGTAGTTATTTTGCGAATGTCTTGTGTTGTACTTACCCTTGCAGACTGTGGTCTCTCTGCATGATTGCTATTCATTCTACTTGGTGAAGGATCAGACTCTAACTGTAGAAACGATTTCTCTTGTGACTCATTCGGTTTGACCTTCGATCTCTTGTGCTTCTTTTTCTTTCTTCTCTCAGGCTGTTCGTCCTCTCTATACTGAAGCTCATACATTGCAGGTTGTTGTTGTTGTTGTGTATCCGTCATCAGCTCTGCCATTTTCTGTTTTTTCTGTTGCTTTTTCTTCCAGTTTTCATTGATCATATCACAGAGTTCCTGTATAAGAAAAGACATACCGAAGTTAGGCAAGTGAAAATATTGTTGAAAACAGAAAATACTCATTTGCATATCAAGTATATACTTGTTCATAACAAAGAGTTTCTGAATATGAAAAAATTAGTTGGGCAAATGAAAGACAATTTTTTGTAAAAACATTATTCATATATATATATATATATATATATATATATATATATATATATATATATATATATATATATATATATATATATATATATATATATATATATATATATATATATATATATATATATATATATATATATATATACACTTACCAGGTGCCTAGTTGTAAGCACATGGCTAAAAAATATAATATGGGTATCTATGTACTTATTGTTTCAGTGGTTCATATTGTTGCTTTACATCCTCTAAAATAAATCTCACCTGTTTGAAATGAAGGTGATCAGATGCAATATATGGAAGTCATGTTTGTGCTTTGCCTTTCATAAATATATTTTTCGGGAGAATAATGGCAAATGTGCACTCATTAATAGACGATACAACCAATAGAGCTTACTGATTGACAGCCAAGCATGACAGAAATATCAGCCAATCAGGATAAAGCTTGTCGATGTTATAAGTTACAAAGGTATACATATTATTTCATTCAAATGCAGTATCAATCAAGTGATTGTGTATTTCAATAAGATCTCAAAAAACATATGTAATCATGGCACTAATCCCTTTCTAGTTATAGAAACATGTAAATTCTAACATGAAATATCAATAGAAAGATCAATTTTCTGTTATTTCTTACCTTGTAATTGTCATCTGCAACTTTCATTTCTCTCTGACATGCTCTAACCTGTATAAAGTGTGTGCATAGAAAACATGGAAATTGATATGTTCTACATATACCTTATTTCATATCACAGATGAGCATTTAAGAAAACATTTCCTATTTTCTCCTTTAAATATGTACCTTTTGCAGCTGTGAACCCTTAAGTGGTCATATGGATGAGGATTAGGTATTTATTTTGGATTTTTTTAATTTATAAAACAAACTCTATCAAGGATTCCTAATTGAAATATAAGCATGAAACAACATAGATCTGTGTTTTTGTAACTAAATACAGCAAAAAAGCTACAAAAAATAAATGTGTAAAAGGTTTGTAATTGTATACATAACTTTTTTATACTGTATATACAATAACAAACATTTTACATATTTTATCAATCTTCTGTAATTTACTGAGTTGCAAACAAGGACTTGGCATATGTTGTTTCACATTTATTTTTCAAGTAGGAAGCCATGATAAAATTGTTACATAAATTAAAAATCTGAAATAAATGCCCAATCCTCATCCATATGGCCACTTTAGACTGAAATATGGACCAATGAAATGCATTCACACCCCAACCATGATACCATGACTTAGTACACACTATGACACTCTGTACTCAACATACACGTACTTAATACATTTCAATGTGTTTCTCATTCTAAAGGTTAATATGTATTCATACACTTCATTTGTGGTATATAATAATATGATTTAAAATATCATTGATGTGTCAGTTTGCATTATATTATCAACATGTTGTACTTTTGTGATACTTTCCTAAACATCAATAAAAAGCCACTGAGGTGCAAAAACTAGTCGGAGATTCAAGACTCCTTTGTACTCATCTACTGCAGATAATACCCTTTTAGGAATTCCAGTCATATGTCTGCTATGAAAGCTTGAGAGGGGAGAAGTAAATGATAACAATATAGTAAAAATAGACTTCATTGCTATTCTGTATTCATTCACCCAATGACACAAACCATGAAAAAGCAATGCTAACCTTTACAGCCACAGTGATGATAAAAGCCAAATGAGAAACAAAGACCAATGCACCCATGCATATCAAGCACACAACATCAAACAACTTTGCATCACTTGGATTGGTGAATACTGATGCTGTGGCATTCTGGACAACCATCAGGCATTGAAATGTCATGCAGAATATGATATACTTGTCCTGTATTGAAATGAAATGGAAGCAAATTGACTACGTTTGAAGCAAGTAATGAAAAAATATGCACGCAAAAAAGTGTATAAGCTTAACTTTAAACTTGGGCTTTCTATGATTCGCTGGATGTTTATTTATGATGGTCTATTTAAATTTGCAGAAATATTCTTTAGTACTATATGATAAAGAATTTTTGAATAATCTTGCTAATGTTATGACAAGATAATGTAGATTGTCAAAAGGTCAGCGACAGTTCTGTAATTTTTTGCCTTATTTCCACGTCACTACATTGGTAGCCAGTCTACTGGTTGAATATGTGACACTGCTACGTTAATGTCGCCATTCAGTAGTATCTTGATTCTGTTAATTTAGACACACCTCTCTGAAGCAAATCATTAGAATACAGGCATACAGAAATTCAATTGTACATGTCACATTGAAATTATTTTTGTAAACATCTAGTGGCTCAAAGGTCACTCTCATGGTGAGTGTACATGATACGTGTTTGCTGTTCATCTTCATCAACTAGACAAAGAGAATATTTGTGCTAGCTTTAACCTTAACTATCAATTCTTGATGGGGGTGGGGGGGGGGGTAATGCAGAACGTTACGTGGAGTAGCACGGTCACAGATCCACTCAGTTTTGAAAGTTCTAACACTTGGTAGTTTCTTTGATCAATATAATATCCGTCCACTTGGTTGTTAAATCTGAACTTACAGACTTTGTTCTATATTGAAATTTGACACAATTCATACCATACATGTACAAAAGCCAAGTTGAATGCATTCAAACACAAAAATATGGGTTTTCTACCCTGATTGTCCTATGTTATGACAATATGCATCAACATCATTGGTTATATGGTGCACTAAACATGAGTCAATACATTCCAAATCACAATAAATATCTTGATTTTCTATAATTTATGCTTGATGAGGTATATTTATTATTATTTCCAAACATTTTTCTTCATTCAGCCTGAAATAGTTGTGATCTAAGGATTTTGTCACGACACATGTATCAACTCAGTGACAATACTCCTTAGGTCACTTATATATTCCTTTGGCAGAAAGAGGAAAAATATTAGTTAAAAATATCTAATTATCCAATTCTACATATATAAATGCATAATAAAAATGTACTCTTATTCAATGGTCAAAATTGTTATCATGAAAATAATACCATCCACTTACCAAGATAGTGAGGTACGATATAGTTGGCAAACTCTGGGAGACGACAAATTTGAAGGCAACTGAGGTCAGAAGAAGGGTCAATGTTACACTCAGTCTGTCTGCAGGTTCCGCTGGGTCCACAGAGAATGATGCAAATGACATCCCTACAATCAAAAACTTCAAGACAAAGAAAAGAGAGAAATGGAGATAAAGACAATATATGTAAGGGCACTGTAATGACCACTGTGTATGTACATTGTAATCCTCTGAATTATCGGTGCACAGATTTTATGATCATTATTTTTTATCTATTTCCATTTACTAGAAACACTGTGTGAAATACTTCAGCTTAAAGTCAGAATTACAAACATATATCTATATGTATGGTACTGATCTTGATGTTGTGCAAACTCAAAATATGAATATCTTACTTCTCTTTTTATCATCATGGGTAAAGGGAACTTGTTGACAAGTAAAATGGAAATTTATGAGCATGAAATAGTTACTTAGAAACTGATTTAGAAGTTAAGGTTGAATTATTACTGATGGAACGTCATGCACTGCCTTCGACAGGGAAAGCAGCCCAAAATATTCAATTTTGTTGGAGAGGTTAAGCAAAACAAAAGTGGTTTGAAATGACCTTCCCATCAGAAACTTTGTGTTAGGAGCATAAAATGTATAATTGTAAGTACAAACTCTAGGAAAGAAAGACATTTACTGACGTAAGTAAGTAAAGAATTAAACTCAAACCTACCATTATCAATGCAACATTCCATAGATAATAGCCAATTCTCCTACTGACGTGTGTAGTGATATGATACAAGGGATATTTTCTGTGTGATCCAGTCATTTCCCTGTCTTCATCCACTGGTCTTGAGAACACATGGTGATGTAAAACCCATTCCTGGGCCCCTACAATGCATAAGGTATATCACTGTGATTGTACAATTCATTACACTAGTGGTGAGTACAGTCTGAAAGGTCCAGTCATTGGTCAGCTCTTATGTAACTACTCACTTATTTCCCAGAGTGCATTACATAAGCGGAAGAAACACCTGGATCTTTCAGGCTATGGTGAGTAAAGTATAAGTTTAGAGTATCATATTGCAATTAGAAAAAGTAAATGAAATGCACATATTAAGAAATTGGGACAGGTTGTGAAATTGATAACTTAAGAAAAGTTTCCGAATACAAAATGTAAAATTCCCATAATTTATGAAACTTTGTAACAAGCCCAATAAAAAAACATTATTGAATACAATT
Organism: Glandiceps talaboti; assembly: GCF_964340395.1. Taxonomy (NCBI): domain Eukaryota; kingdom Metazoa; phylum Hemichordata; class Enteropneusta; family Spengelidae; genus Glandiceps; species Glandiceps talaboti. The sequence continues at coordinate 13,490,666 of NC_135566.1, read as the reverse complement.
AAGGATGATTTTTGTTTTGCATATATTCACATTATACATGATTTTCATCAAAACTAACGTTGGCTGTAACCAGGAGTATTTGAATTTGTATAGTATCAATGCAATGGCAATAACTAAATCAATGTCAACCTACTGTATGTACAAAACTTCAAATAAAGGTTTGCTTTCAGCTATGTCATTTAAGCAGTACATTTTACACATCTACATGTATGTGTTTCGATCCTTACCAGTAAATGTATCTCTTCTAATACTATCCTTGATGGCCATATTCTTGACAAAGAGTAAATCTGTATCTGGCCAGTCTGACATCATCCGTATCGTCAAGTCCTGCATAAAAAAAGTTAAAAACTGTTGTTATATTATTTTTTTTAAAAACGGATTAAGGGTATCATTAAAAACCAATTATGTATCAACTGTCACCAATACACCAATATACCATTGTGACTGGCATTCAAGAGCCCTGTAGATACGCCCAATTACTTTTCAGCAATGGCCGTATTTTTGCTTGTTGTATCACATGGCCACTGCAATTCCCCTTGTAAGCAATCTCAGGCCACCAGAAATCAGGTTAAAACACAGCATTTTGAGTACCAAATTTAGAGTAAACCATACACCATATCATTATTGTGCACATTGTAACAACTTGTTGAACTGTTTGTGTTGTGTCACAGGGAAGGCTATCAGAATTTCAACTTCAAGACAGTATAAGTAGTTGATGACTTCTATTTCTGTAATAAAACTAGGCTTAGCATGTTCATTAAGCAATTTTTCTTAACCAAACTTCACTTATTTATCAGATCATACACAAATAGTGCAGAGTTGTGTGTCTATAATGACAAACTTCATTTGATATTTGTATAATTACATAAATACCACATTTATTTTGTTTATTTTCTGTTCCTCATAGTTTCACTGGTAATGTAGGATACCCAAACCGATAGCACAACCAACATAATAACAAATTCTTATGCCTGCCAGGAATAGGCTTTGGTATGAGAATATTCTAGTTTTTCGAAGAAAAAAATGTGGTGTGACATCACTTTGGGTTATACATGTAGTAAGGTACATGTATATCATGTCAGGGCACCCTCACACAGTCAACCCCTTTTATGGTAAGATTACAAAATTAACAGCACGATAGACATATCTTAGTCTACTTGTATAATTACCCATGGAATTGCCAACCCAGGGTCATTGGTCACAGGTCACATACCTGATAGTCAAAGGGAAAATCATACAGTTCCATTGGCTCCTTGAATGTTGCCTTCAATCTGATATTCAATGACGCTATTGGTATTCCATCATCACTATCTTCATCTTCATTCAAATGGTGCTTGGTTTCTATTTTATCAATGACAGTTGCATTGAAAAACACCAACCTAGGTTGCCATTCACCATCCCAATCAACCTCCTGGGGAAGAATTATGAAATATCACCAAATTGTACAAAACAGTTGCAATAAATACAATCCTACAATCCTTGAGCTTTAATAATCTTTGAATGACAATATTGTGATAATAGTTTCACATGAAGAGAAATGGTTGATCCTAATGTCCATGTGTGTATGTATGTATTAAATATGTCAGAGTTTGTTTTCAATGTTGAAGACATGCATATTACATGTGATCATTATGCAAATCATGTTATTGATATGTAAATTATGCAAATTAGTCACACTCCTGACAATCTCTAATGAAGTCCATCAAATTTGAATTGACCAAATTGTATGCAAAATATATGTATAACTGATAAATAAAATGTACTTTGATATAAGATTAACAATCATGTAAACATTATCTGACAAACCTCACGGGTCTTGCCTGCCAACAAGGGTTCTTTCCATGAAGCACTGAGCCATAACTCTACTGCAAATTCTTGTTTGACTGTGTCTATTTCCCCAATACTGATGATATTGCAGCGAATCTTGACTGTCACCTTGAAAAAAACAAAATGTTCAAGTGTCATTTTTTAGGGTCTAAATAAGACCTACTGTGTGTCAGAAGTGAAAAAAAAAGTTGCAATAAAGAGACTTTAAAAATAGAAAATCAGACTGAATTTCCACAAAACTGCATACCAAAATACAATAATTGAATTCATATCTAAAATTTTCTGTCATTTTTTTGGTACACGTACATTAACACAGGAGTATACATTAAAACCTGCACCACTTTCCATCATAACTTTGTGAAAAGGACTGGTAGATTTTAATTTCTTTCTTTAAAAAATGACAAGTAATTTTGCTGAGCAAGGCAGAGGTGGAAAGTTGGTAAAACCTACATCTACACGTACATGTACTTATTAATTACATGTCTTGCACTAGCTCTTATTGGAGTATCTTTTTTTTTTATCAGACAATAAACAATATATTCACTGAAAACTTAAAAATACCAATAATTAGACACTGTACATTTAACAAGTTGATATTGTGATAGTATTGGTAGCACTTATTCTTGTGTGTGAACCCAAAAATCAATTTAAATGGATTTATTGCACCAAATTATGGTAAAGCCACTCAAATATGCTTACCCAGAGGTAATAAAGTCTCTGGGAGAATGAATGTATCACACAACATTACACTTATGATCAATAGAGAAACTGGCTGTTATAGGTAGTTTTAGCACAGCTTGAGACAGGCTTAGAGCCATGGTCGATGAAGGTTGTTGTAGTGAGATCTCACTAGCATATCCATGATACTGTAGTCTGACTGCCAATGTATTGTCTTCTTAACTATGGAACCGGTAACAGCTATGGAGGTTACAGTCAGCGTAATAAACGGGCTAATGATACTTTGCTGAATGTACAATATTATTATTACATCATTTACATGTCTAACAAAACTTGAAAGAGGAACAAATGCAAAGATGATATACTGCTAATGAAGACTAACAATCTGATAAGTTCTTTTTATTTTGACAATTTCTATTTAAACCTGTGACATTTGCAGTAGTAAACTGCCCTGATAAATTTTCTTATCATCACAGGTTCTCTTGAAGTAGCCACAGACAATGGAAGGACCCCTCTGGAGTAGCTGAAAGTTTTGTATATAGCAAGACCCTTTGATTTCTAGAAATGTTGGCCTTGACAATGAAGTGTTGAGAAATAGCGTAGGTGTTAGTTCTACCTCGGAGTAATTATACCCTATAATTGCTCCAAGGTTCTACGTTATGTCTTTCATGTTTGTACCTGTATATGTCACAACTTGCATCAATTCTTTTGAAGTTTGCCTGTGTTCTCAACTGTGTTCACTCACGGCCAGAGACAATATGTATACACTCCACCAATGCGGTCTAGTTTACTAAGCGTCAACGGTACACTATCAACCGTTAGTGATGACTTCTTGTCAAGTCACCCCAAAGACTAAGGCCAAAAACAAATTGTTGACTTTTTAATCTAACGATCCTATACCAACTATCGGTAGATTCGAAGGCCAATGACAAGTGTTTGGTCTACCATGCACATACCACACTGGAGTGAGCGCCATCGTCCCGGTCGGTCTATTGCCACAGTAAAGGAACGTTCAATGATTCTCTATCTTGTTTGTTTCTTGCAATCATCAACCACAAATGTGAACAGTCGACCAAAAAAGCTAAAATTTTGTTACGGAGTGATTTCGCCATTAGCGATATTCACTGAAAAAAAATCAATATTCTGTTGTCAAATGAGGCATGGATTCAAGCGAAAGTAAACACAACGAAATAACTAACCCTTTGACCATCGTCTCTCTTCTTGTGCCAAACGTCCGAGTCTCCACGTTTAGCGTTAGCTTCAAGTTCTTTCAAACTATGCTCGATTCGTTGTAAACTGTGGAGAGCAATTTCGACAGCATCTTTCGTTTCCATGTCACCGTCGTAGTTCAAACAAGGCAGCTTTCATCGCACTTCCGGTTTTTATTAGGCCCTCTAGACAACCGAATAAAAATGACGACCGACCACCCAGCTTGGGGCTCGTCACTGCATGACATAACGCCCTCTACGTGTACCTCGAACAATGCCTGAGAGTGCCGCCCACGTAAAATCACAGATACAATATAAAGGAAGTAAATGCTTGTCCAAGCTTGTCAAATTTTTTGTTTGGTTATCATTTCAATGCATTGTGACAATACATTCCATTTGGCACTGAAATGCTGAACAATGAATTGAAATATCGATGGATGAATACATAACCTCTATGCAAATTGTGTATTTTTTGCATATTTCAGTGATAGAACACATTCGTTATTTTCATTTGGCATTCACTTCATTGCTGTGATTAAGTGAACATTGACACGTACATTCTGAACACCGACTCTTGAGGCGAAAGGTAACTCAGTACTTCTTTTACTTCTGTCTATAATTCATATGAGTGCTGTATTCATGCGCTTTCCATAGCATGTTGTAAGTAATAGCGCATGACTTTTAATGTACATTTTCTCCAACAAGGATGCTGGTGGAGTCCTGTAGATCTCGCCAGTATTCGAGGGAGTATGGCCTGTGAAATCGGTGTTATCGATGCGGGTGAGGGCAGATTTAAAAACTGTCAACTGTCCTTGCTTGTTCGATGGATAAGCTTAATGGTACATGATCTCACGTTGGAATTGTCCAAGACTAAGTGAATATTTCTATAAAAAAAATACTTGGCGATGGTCGAGTAGAGAGAATAACAAGCCACACTTCTGCTAATAGAAGGTGTAAAATTCTGGTATCTTATCATCTTGAAAAGCATGTTTGTAACTTTATATAGGAAAGTTAGTCTGCTCACTGCCCTTCGATTTCCAAGGTATGGCCGTTGTATTGTCCTTACCATATCAAATACACTGGCTTCCTTCATGTAATTTCTGATGACAAACGAGCTGTCTTGCATTGATCATGAATCCTTTCAACTGAACTTTCCCAAATACTTGGGAAATTTACCAGCCGTGATCGTACCAGGAATATATACGTGGTTTGTTTGATACTGGCAGGACATTGATATAGATGTATTTGCAGTAGTCCTACAAATACTTGATGCATTAGATGTGATATTTAAAATGTGGTGCTTCCATTCTAAGTCATGTGAAAGTTCAACGCCCAAAAAAGGGTGTTGCTTGACCGTCTAAAGTACACCGTCTCCCGTTTTGTAATTGTATGCCAACTCAGTGTATTGAGTCCCATTTGCCAGCCCTTTCCCCACTTATATATAACTTGTCGATTTCCCTTTGCAAGAATTTAATTGTACAACTACACTACTGTATTGTGAAAGAATTCCTGACCGATCATATAAAAGACAATATTTCGATCTGACCTAACCCAGTATTTCCAGTACATGCAAAGCGTCAACACACCCTGCTAATATAAGTCAGTGCGCATGCACTACTATACATCGTGGCAAAATTCATTACCGAGCATATCGCACGCAATGTTTTCAACCTGATCTGTCCGACGTGACGAGTTTGCCTACCTTATACCCTACTTCACGCCAAAGAGAGTGTTGTTTGCATGGGCTTATCCAATACTGTACATAAAGTTATTTCAAATTTATCCTTTTATAAGTACGAGTTTGTATATACCGGTATATCATGAAGGTCAACTGATGGGGGCGGGGGTAGGGGTAGTGGACTATGGCTCTAGGGACAACGGATATTGCGTGGCAGGTGTTATTCACCAGAGCCACTGTACACAATTAAATTTGTAAAAACGTGTCCAAGCTTGTCACGTCAACAATTATAGTTTGATAAAAGGAACATTATTTTCAATGATTACCTAGGTTGGACACCCCCCCCCCCCCTTCTCAAATGATCCCAATGTGCCAGATTTGGTGATTTAGTCAAAAGTGTCAGGATTCCATCTGTAAGTTTGGGTCTAAACCCCCTAAATGACTGAATAACTTTAATACGCGTCCAAGCTTGTCACCATCAAAACAATTACTACCATTGCAGGATCGGAGTTATATAGAAACGGCGCCTGTGATCAGAACGTCGTTTTATCAGTGGTAGGCAATGAAAACTGCCTTTGAGGGTGCCGAAAAAAAGTCTACTTCTTATCACTATCAAACTGACAAACTTTGACACAAAAATCAGTACCTCAATTTGAAATGATTTTATGTGCAATGCAGTTGGGCCAAATCTGTCAGATTTAGTGATTTAGTCAAACTTGTCATGATTGTACCTGTAAACGTAGCCCTAAACCCACCTAATGACTGATACCATGAATCTTATTCAAGTTATTTATGATATTCTGTATTCACTCTCAGTATAGAGTCAGTTTTAGAGTAATAACATCCCCTTCTAGTGCATGTGGTGATCTGTTTATTATATTGCCAATCGGCAACGGATGTATTTGGGTATGAAATTAAGTTCCTAATGCATATCGTACTGGTTGCATAGAAAGATAAACGAAAACTACACATAACACGAAATCCTGTTTTTATTATTTTCTCTCCTTAAAGTATGGATGACGCCGGCACTGAGCTAGTACATAACATTCGTAATACAGCAAGAAGCACAGGAGAAATCAGAGATCTCTACGATAATTGGGTTGATCATTATGATAAGGTAATGAACCACAGCTTATAGTTTATGCACAAACCTTTTAACGAAATACAATTTCTTGGTAATGCTGCGCATCTTCGGTACGCATGTTGGCCAAGAAATTAAGTTCCTAATGCATATCTTGTACCAATTTAATTTCACTTTTTCTCTCATCGTTGTTCAATAAATTTAAAGCTAAGTGGTCGTCTAATTTCATATGTACACGTTGGCGGTCCCCATACAACGGAAATGTTACTGAAACGTGACATGAAGCAAATTGGTATACAGATAACACTCAGATTAAGGGATTACACATGATGTTTGAAAAACCACGACATATTTGCATTCTGGTTTTTTTAAATGGTTCCTCAAAAATGTGAGCACCGAAGAAAATGACCATTCAGATGTAATGAGTATGAACTTGTATGATACTGTATATTCAGGATCTTATCTTGATTTACGAAAACTAAGGAGTTGGGGGAGGGGTGTTGAAATTTTCGAATACTACCACCTCATAGTAAATTATTCAGTCTTTGCTGGAGAGCTGATAGAGATGCAAATTTGTTGGTAATTTATATGCAAATATGTTGGTAATTTATATGCAAATGTCGTGGTAATTTTTATGCAAATGTGGTGGTAATTTATATGAATTGATGTACACGTTGTTTGATTTACGGTAAAATTGCCCTGATGTGATATATATCTACAATACGAGAGGGTTTAGACGGAGGACAAGTGGAGATATTTCAAGAAACAAATACTACCCATCCAATGGCAATGCTTCAATTAACACATGCTATATATTTACCTAGGATATTGTGTCTTGGGGGTGGAATGCACCAATGTATATAACCAAGGGATTATCCAAACTTATGGCAAATAAAGATGCTAGAATTTTGGATTGTGCAGCTGGCACAGGTCTGCTTGGTCAAGAGGTGAGAATTTCTAAGAATATCAATACAGTTCGGGTATTATCCATAGTTTCATCACTGTTATTGCTGGTTGACTCATCTAACACATTTTAAATTCTCTCTCAAGTTGCTGCAAGCAAACTTTCCCAGGTGAACGTCCATGGAGTCTTATTCTGTTTCAAATCGTGGCTTATTCAATGTATATCAAGACAAGGATGAGTCAATTCAAGTAAAGTTTGATATTCCACTCCGTGTAATTCACAATCAGATAATTGCTAATGTGACCTGCCAAATCTTATAATAAATCTTTTTTTTTTTCATATGTATAACGTTAACGCAACCTTTATCTACAGATTTGTAAATTGAAATCAAATATGATTTGCTATATTTAATGCATTGAAACAATAGTTTTGGTTGCAAGGATGATCCGTACAATAGATATTGAATCGGGGGGAAAATAATGGCGACTTGGAATGTTTTGACTCATATTTCGACCACCGCAGAACCTGTGACGTATACACACGAGTTGTCGTGACGTAGAACGACTAGAGTATATATAAATCCATATTTCTGTTCAAAGGTCAATGAATAGCTTTGGCATACTATTATGTTATGGGTGTAATTCTGGTTTATTACAGATGTACAGTGTAGGCGGATATACAAATATAGATGCTATAGATTTGTCACAAGGACTCCTAGATAAAGCAAAGGAAAAGGGTATATACAAGAAATTGATTTGTGCTAAACTTGGTACGGGACCAACAGATGGAGTGAATGAAGGTAAGAAAACAATACCAGACCTTTGACAAGTTTACAGAAAGAACAGTAGAGTGGTGGTGGTGGTGGTGGTGGTGGTGGTGGTGATGGTGAACGGTGTTTTGTTGGTGGATGGGTGGTGGTGGTGGTGGTGGTGGTGGTGGAGGGTGTGTTGTTGTTGTTGTTGTTGTTGTTGTTGTTGCTGTTGGTGGTGGTGGTGCCGGTGGTGGAGGGGTTTTTGTTGGTGGATGGATGGTGGTGGTGGTGGTGGTGGTGGTGGTAGGTGGTGGTGGTCGGTGATGGTGGTTTGTTTGTTGGGTGGTTGGATGGTTGTGGTGGTGGTGTTCGGTGATGGTGGTTTGTTGGGTGGTTGGATGGTTGTTGGGGTGGTGGTGGTGGTGGTGGTGGTGGTCGGTGATGGTGGTTTGTTGGGTGGTTGGATGGTTGTTGGGGTGGTGGTGGTAGTGGTGGTGGTGGTGGTGGTGGTGGTGGTGGTAGTAGTGGTGGTAAAAAACAAAGAAAACTTTACAATTATTTGTTGATTGGTGCCAACATTACAATATCGTATCAGGAAATACACCCTAAATCAATCCCGTATACCTTTCTATTGCATTTCTCAACTGATACTTATCATTTTGGGGACACACCGTGTCATACATAGAGACATTGATGCCCTAGATATGCCTTAGAAATTAATTTATGCTAAAATAGGAGCAATAGAGGAATGTTGTTATTATGGTAAATCATTGACCCTATATATAAAGCATGCATTACAAGGTATAAGGCGAAAACAAAATTATGTGCTTCCGATTACATTCAATTTTAAAATAGGTGGGGTAGGTAGATTTTATTTTTTTTCATGTGTAAGTTTCTAGTTCAGGTTTTCCATTGTTTTCCAAATGGTCTCTGTGTTGTTGTTTTTCTTCCTATCAGATGTACATCCATTACAGATTGGAAGAATAGTTTTATATTGTCTTTATAAGTTGATGTCAATTTCCGCACCCACTATTTCTTGCAACACGTCACTATTTTCGCGATTTTATTATTTTTCTCGAATACGTAAAAAAAAATTTAGGGTCGGCGAGGAAAACTAGGTGGGGTCGGGTAACCGGAACCAAACAACATTTTTACTTGGCCTAACATATATTACAGTATGTGAACCTTGTTCTTTAATCTATAGATTAATCTTCTGACCAGATTTTTGTTTTAGAAAAAACACATTCCCTTGATATTTTTTTTTACAGTAGCGTGATTTTTTTTTTACAGTAGCGTGATTTCTGACATGTCCACTAATAACATTTCCCGCCATGTTTGTTTCAGACACGTATGATGCGATAGTATGTATTGGTGCATTCTTACCTGGTCATCTTGATGACTCCAACCTTCCAGAGATGGCGAGAATAGTTAAAAAAGGTACGATTTACATTCCTATTCAGGGTACGATGAGCGCACGATGCCGGAACAGTTGAAAGCATGAATTATTTAATATAGGAATTTACGTCGATTAAAACGTAATCGTAGAACAGTCTGATGAATGACCATAAGTAGTTACACCTCAAACGTGCGCACGATACTGGTACGTTCTGTTCGTATGGGTATAATTGTAAGTATACACGGCGATGATGTAATTATCTGACGAATGCTCAAAAGAATCTACCTCAATAATAAAACGCGTACATGTGTCACAGAGTGGTTTGAAAGAATATCAGGAGTCCAACAATGGTCAATCTTTCTATAGATATTTCCAGTGTTAAGGATGATATAAGACTATCCTTAAAGCTGCACGAGATGCAACTGAAACGTTTATATAAAAAAAAATATTTTGTTCAGTACAGTAACTTACATTTACTATCGTACACTGTGAACAGAATTGCATCACGTATTTTTTGTAGGTGTAAACACAAAAATCCAATCAAATTGACTTTTGGGTTCGCACCCAAAAATCAGCGCCCTCAAGGGCCATTATGATTTCGACCTATTTCTCTACTGCTTATGGATGATATGGACGAATGATTAACACGTGCAATGTCTTATTATTGATGTCTTAAACAAGAATGTTATAGTTATCTAATTGAAAACATGATACTCCAGTTACAACAAGTGCAGTTTTAACATGTGACAGATTGAAAACTGAGCTTTCGCTCAAGATTTAAACTTGCCACTACACTACCTACAGATAATATTGAGTGTCATTTTTATAAGTTATTGACCAATCTTCAGTTAATATATTTTTGGTTATTTGTACTATGAGTTGTAGCTAGTGTAGATTTAACAGGTTGTGCCATTTTTTTGTTTACTATAAAAAAAAACCATTACGATGGCTGTGATATATTTAGAAATTGTCGTGAAATTTTAGAGCCGCAAAGGTTTGATTTTAGTGGCGCGGAATCTAGCAAACGCTGCGCTGAAAATTGCGACATCTGCGCGCAAACATTGCATGACAATTTCACTTATGAATATATCTCAATAATGGTCTTAACCATCACTTTTTCTAAAGAAAAATAACAGGAGACGGACAACGGTGTAAACGTAACTGTGTAAATGAATTTTACTAATCACAGTGTTGTACACTCATTGTATTTTCAGGTGGCTTGATATGTGTTGGTGTCTGCGCTAAGACATTGGACAGTATGGAAGGGCCAACATTAGCATCTTTGCTAGAATCGAAGACTCTAGAGCAAGTGGAGAAAACCAAATTGGAGAATTACCTAGGTGATGAACTTGGGAACTTTTTCGCTTTCAAAGTGCTATAGCAGTATTGTTGGTTTCATTTACCAAATGACGTGTATTTGGGGTTCACGTCTATAGGTGTTAGTCACCTGTGTGGACTGTTTGATTTATACCAATGCTCAATGAATAAATACATTAATTGAACACTAGAGTGCTTCATTCTTGACCTTTTATTGCTTGTATGAATGAATGTATGTTTTGTATGTATGTATGTATGTATGTATGTATGTATGTATGTATGTATGTGTGTGTATGTATGTATGTATGTATGTATGTATGTATGTATGTATATATGTATGCATGTATATGTACGCATGCATGTGTGTATGTATGTATGTATGTGTGTGTGTGTATGTATGTATGTATGTGTTGTTGTATTTGTGAGTGTATTTGTTTTGTGTGTATTTTTTGTTTGTGTTTTATTTGTGTGCTTGTTTCTTTAGCAATGTATGTTGTCCGCAGTACTAGCACAGTGGTAAATGACAGTGTGATAGTTTCCTACGATGTCCTCAAATAGATTACGCTAGCTGCCCAGGGTGGCCGACATTGGGTAGTGAACATTTGTGGGCAAGGAGGGAGTATTCAATTTGTCAACATCTTGTTGACAGATTTAGGAAACCACCCCCACATCCCATCCCTACCCCTCGACCGTGAATTACGAAGGGCTCCTTTTGATACATTCCTGAGGGTACAAGGTATGGTAAAAGTGAAGGAAAATTCGACCTTTAAATTTGTAACTAGTTTCACTTCAGTAAGTACCACCAAATACTCAAACTCAAACATTCAATATTTAAATCGTAAACTCTCTCTGTATTTGTGGCAGTTTGCAATAACATATACCGATAAATCATGACAAACTTGAAAAAAATGAAAGCTAGCTGCCAAACATAATACGTTTTAACGCTTTTTTTATGCTAAATCAATCGAAATTTCAATCAATACAAGTATTTCCTCTCATTATTCATAAATACTCGGCAACAACCTTCTCTTATCTGATCAATAACTCGATATCCTGACGAAACGAATAAATTATTACTCATTTACCTGTAATATAGGAAAATTTCATCATCACAATTATTGGTGAAAGATATAGAAACAAGGTCTAGAAAACAGACAACTTTGTCATGGACCGTGGTAACACGATGGCTAAGTTGCTTGCAAGATGTTCCTTAACACTATTAGCTGTATCGGTAATTTCGCCACCACGGATTATTTGTATTTCATGGCCAGGAGGTAAGTGTTCATACTTGGTGCATTGCTTGATGAGCACAACTATCATTAGACATATTCTGCTAAAAAAAGTGTTAACCCCAAATCTTCGAAAGGTGATACTTTCACACTGTCCTTATTGCTTACAAAAAAAGACGGGTTGGCACTGAAACTCTTTTTAGCCATACTCAAACATTTAAAGTAGCAATATGGACGAGGACTGAGTATTTAATTAGGATTTTTAATTTGTAAAAAAAAACGTGAAACAACCTTGACAAAATCTGTCATAAAATTTTGTAACTCAATACTTTGCAAGAAGCTGAAAAAAATGTGTACCAAGTTTGTTATTGTACGTAAAATAACAAAGATTTAAACTTTTTATTAATTTTTTGCAATCTATTGACTTACAAACAAGGACTTGGCATATGTTGTTTCACATATATTTTTTCAAGTAGGAAACCATGATAAAGTTGTTTCATAAATTAAAAATCCAAAATAAATACCCAATCCTTATCCATATTGCAACTTTAATCGGCAGAATAGGTCAATCGCTGGGCCGGCTACGTTCATTGACTTCGGAATACATCCGAAAGATTCGGCACTGTCCGTGCACTAAAGGAATGGCGTTGCTTTGGACTTGAGTATAGATTCAGTCAAATCGATTCACTTTAGTAGTGCTAGGCTGGCAATTAATATCAACGAACAATTAATGTCGAGAGAATATAATATGCCAATACTAGTATTTTGTGATATATCACGCTCATTTGGCGAAAATTTGTCACCCAAAAACAGCACATCCGCTTAAACAAGATCCCAAGAAAAGTAACAAGAACGTTGACATTCACACCTTTGAAACACTACACACCGTTGAAATTTGCGAAAGCAAACGGAAGCTTTTCATCTGTAAGTCTATAGGTAGAGACACTAATTTCAGTTTCGCTTTCACAAACTTTCAACAGTGTGTTCCACTTTTCTAAATTTGAATTTTATTTCGATAGTCTGCATAGATGAGCTTGAGCTTGAGCTAAAAATAACAAAGATAAAATAATGTGTATATATTCACCACTTCTGACAAAGTAACACTTTTACAACCAAGATCGATGTTGTGTGGAAAATATAGTCTATGCAAAGTTTATTTATCCCCTTTAAAAACGCTGCTGTTAGTGCCTGGGCGCCGACTTATTGAGTTTGTAGTATTATTTTGAGCCTGTCATTGCAACATTTTATTACATTTTATATTTGGTCAAAGCAAATGTTGATAAGATATCTCCACTCATGATCTGTTTACCAAACACAACAATCTTGTGGAGGAAGGGTAACTTATTTAGTGAACGCAATGAGAGTGATACACTGTAACAGACTTGTCTCATTATTATTGATACATATGAAAATTATTTTCAATGACGTTCCTCTAAGTGGTATTCTCAAAGGAAAAAATATTATGATTGGTTCAATTATAACGATGTTGCGTAGACTACACTTTCTATACAACCTCAATCTAGGTTGTATTCTATTGAACGCTCCTAGCGCTAAGTGCGATGGCAACGACGGCAAAAAGTACATGCACCTACGCGTACAGTGACTATGGATACAGGTTATGTATACGGGTTCCCATCAATGACATTTTAATTAGTGAGTTGTTGTCAATATTGAAAAGGGGAGTACTTGTGACAACAAATAACGTACTGGTCGAAATAGCGCTGTGGTTGTTTTGTTTTTTGTTACATACATGACATGAAATGAAAGAGGTGATCCTCAAATATTGTAATAAGCTGAGCATTGTCGAGAAATTTAAACAGTTCAACTATGCTACAATTAAAAATAACCTGGTGTTTCTCGTTCTCGATTGATATCACCGATAAACCAGGTCAGTTTATGGCTTCAAAAGAAAATTTAATTTCTTCATTCTATAAGTAGCAAAAACAATTTAATACTATGGTTGTTGTTCTTAATGGTAGAATCGGTTTTTAATTCCAGTCAAAGGGTGTACCTGACGTCAAATTGCCAAAATATATAGCGCAAATGCTACCTTTGTAGGACAACCGTAAAATTAGAGATGTTTTTTTTTTCAAAATGATACGAATAAAGTACATTAATGAATAACAAATAGACGTGAAGCGAAGAGACGCTAAGTAATCGTTATTCGTAATGCTTTCTCGTATAGAATACTAAGTCAATCGAATCTATCCATCAATAACCTATTCCTTGTAATATTGAAAAATGCACGGCGAATATTATTACCTTTTTTTCAATGAACCTGTAATTGGGGAAACCTGTTGGTTCAAGAATGAAATAAAATATAATAAAATAATAGAATGTGCATTATGTAGGCATCACGGAGGCAATTTTGCTCACTATCCAATTAATAAATAGGAAAACCCATGGGATGATTTGTGACTTGGAATATGGGCCATTCCTTTTGTCGTTTACATAGTTGAATATGAATAATCAATACTACCCGTGTTGACAGGCAGAAACAAACTCTGGTCACGTGTAGCAATGGCTAATAATTCAATAAAAATAACAAATAAAACTTATGACAGTGGACAACCTTGTCTAATCCCTCTTGCTATACAAAGAAACCTCGATAAACCGCTGCTGAGTACACAGGTATTAAGATGTAACTTGTGTAAAATGGTTTCAGCTATTTTTTTCAATAATGCCAGTGCATTTCCATAATTCAAATAATAATATTATTATTGCATCACTATTCTTTTGAAAAATTAGTGAAATCAGTTATAAAGCGAATATTGTCTGAGATTCTACCTCGTGTCCTTTTATGAAGTTCAATTCACTCGAGTGTTGGTGAGTAAATGAAAGTATACAAACGCCAAATCAAACTAGAAGGGAAATTATCATTGGCAATAATTTATACCTTTACAAATCCACCTATATTGTACTGAACAGAATGTCCTTGTGGTCAACATTTCTATGAAGATGCATGTTACGAAGTCTTTCCTGACCACGGATGTACACATCACGAATGTCGCGCCCTATGCCGTAATAATCACCCGGACGGAGACCTTCCAATGGTGAAGAAACTTGAAGATCAAGATTTTCTCGTCAGTATCTTTGACCAAGCACAAGACTACTGGCTTGGATTCGAGGATCCAACGAACACTGGAAATTACATATGGGTTGATAATACCACTTTAGTTGAAACAGGGTACACAAATTGGAAGAGTGCTGATGAGAGTGGATCAGAAGAATGTGCAATGATGAAACCATCCGAAGACTATCAGTGGGATAGTGTGGGATGTGATACGAACCGACGTTATGTTTGCATGTACCCAGGTAAGGTATATCACCGTTTTTATAGTTACCACGTGTGCATGTACCCAGGTAACGTACAGTCCAGAGTACGTGTATCGTTTATGTGGGCATGTGCCGCAGGTAATGTGAAGTCTAAAGTTTATCTTTAAGTCTGCATATAGCCAGGCTAGGGACATGTGTTTATCTTAATGTGTGTATATTCCCAGGTGACGTGCAGTCCGGTGTACATAACATTTGTTTATCGTTTATGTGGGCATGTATATCCTGGTAAATGTACAGTCATGTGTTTCTCTTCAAGTGTGCGTGTACCTAAGGCTGATGAGTACAAGTGTTTATCATGTGTGCATGTATTTATAGTTAGTGTTTATCCAGGCAGTCTACATGTATTTATCACTACGTGTAAATGCACCGATGTTAGCTATCTCGATCTTTGTATGCATGGTTTTAACTTATATTAGCTTTATATGAAAACCCTTTTTGTCAAAATACAAATTGAAACTATGAAAATGGAATCCCTTCCACGCTGGTAAATTCTGAGAAACTACATGTACTAAATGAAGATATATCTAGTGTGAATTAACGAACTTAATTTTACTTCTTAAAATGGTGTGGCCATAAGCACAATTTTGCCTAAAATTGGCCAGAATTAAAATTTAGGCAAAATATTAAAAATTGAATTTCTGCTACATTTTTGTACTCCACAACAAATTTAAATGCATTCTCCGAACTCTCGTTATTCTTTTCTTTATTACTTCGATAGCACCACATACCACAGCTGCCCCATCTGGTAAGTATAGCTACTGCTAAAATTTTCTTGTAATTACAGTGATATTACAAAATTAAAGTACTGTTAATGATGATGTTCATTACCCAAATCACTATGAACAGATTTCGCCAAAACGTGACTAAGTCATTACTTCATTCATATAGACTATGCAAGCCAAATAGTGATTCATCTAGGAAAGTCTTACTCAACATATATATGAAACAATAACAAATTTCATAAAATATTATGCAAATAAGTGTAAATCATGGGAGTTTTTGTATTGTTCAGATATCGAGGAAAACAACAGTGATCTATGATTAACTGAGTAACCTACACCATGTATACCCCAAGGTACACACAGACAGGAAGTAGAGCACCACCATGGCAAATTTTGGAAAGGCCTATTTCTTCCCTGTTAATGACAGACAGACGGACGGACAGACAGACAGACAGACAGACAGACAGACAGACAGACAGACAGACAGACAGACAGACAGACAGACAGACAGACAGGCAGCCAGGCAGGCAGGCAGGCAGAAACATAAACATTCCTTTTGTTCACAAATCAACCAACTCTGCACCTAAATCTTACAGCGTGTCCGTGTGGGCAACATTTCTATGAAGCTGCATGCTACGAAGTGTTCCCAGACGACCCAGGATATAACTATTACGAATCACTCGCTCTTTGCCATGGTCATCATCCAGGTGGAGACTTTCCAATTGTGAAGAAAGTTGAAGATCAAGATTTTCTCGTCAGTATCTTGGACCAAGCACGAGACTACTGGCTTGGATTCGTGGATCCAACGAACACTGGAAATTACATATGGGTTGATAATACCACTTTAGTTGAAACAGGGTACACAAATTGGAAGAGTGCTGGTGAGAGTGGATCAGAAGAATGTGCCGTTATGAAAGCTTCAAAGGCTTATCAGTGGGATAGTGTAAGATGTGATACAACTCGACGTTATGTTTGCATGTACCCAGGTAAAATACAGCTATTTTGTGTGCACACACCTATGTAGAATAGGTGTGTTCATCATTATGTGTGTATGTATCCAGGTGGAATACATGTGTTTATCACATGTGCAGAGTACATGTGTTTTTGCTGTGCGTATATATATAATATGTACCCAGGTTGAGTAGAATGCACTTGTGTTTACCATATGTACATGTACCCTGTTAAGTTACACATCTTTATCATTACCTGTGCATTGAAACATAAAAAGTACTTGAATTTATCATCTGTACATGTACCCGTGTGATCCACATCAATTTGTCGATTTTTGAGTGGATGTAGTACATGAGCCAGAGTGATTGCTGGTACTATTTTGGGGCAAATTCCACCCTGCATTTTCTGAAAGCTCAGAATCTATATTTTATGAAAATATGAGTAACCAAGTCATCGTTTTGAAAGTGGTTGTCTTGTTTATTTGTTTGTCATAAAATCATTACAATCAAAGCTCAAGTGTTATTGCCAAAATCAATACAAGGTCAAAACGAAACTATGTTGAATTTAAGAAAATTGCAAGTACTCATTTGCAGTCATACCTTGTAGGATATATACGCTTGTGATAACGTATCTAAGTGACCACGTAATTACTTTGAATTATGCAATCAGAGAACATCCTTCACACATGAGAGCTTTCCATTTTCTTCGCTAGAACAAAAGTAGTTCACGCAAAGAAAATATATGTAGCGATATACAGTGAAAAGTTTTGTCTCACCAGACGCTGTAAGAAGCACATGTCCACATGTCGTTTGTATTGTCAGCGTATTAAATATCGATTCCTCCTTTCACAATCATTTATATTCCGTTTGTAGGCGCAGTAACCATCACTATGCAAACTACCTCAACGATTATTACCCCAACTACCGTCCTGCAAACAACATCACCGGCAACCACGTCAACCCCCACAACATCACTAGCAACCACTTCAACCTCCACGACATCACTAGTAACCACTTCAACCCCCACGACATCACTACCAACCACTGCAACCCCCACAACTATCAAACAGACCTTTACGGGTTCAACTACCCAAATAACGCAATTAACGACACCAACCACTGCCCAGACTACCCCTATGCAGACAGTTATACAACCTGAAAGTACCACAACCGCAACCCAAACTGCAACACCAACCATATCGATGCAAACAACAACGCGATCCCCAGTGATGCAGCCCGTAACTCTGACGACAATCACTCAGCCGTATTCGCCAACTGGAAAAAACATCACAACAGCGGTCATGGTCGCTGAAGTAGATGGACCGAATGGAATTCCGTGGTATGTTCGTCGTGTCTTGCCTTCATACACCATATCGGCAGCCCTGTGTCTTGTCATCAGTGTCATCATGATTCTCGACATTATTCAACTGATAAAAATAAAACTTGCCATTTCTAAAAGACAATATAAAACTGTTCTTCCAATCTGTAATGGCTGTACATCTGTTAGGAAGAAATAAACAACACAGACTATTTAGAAAACAATGAACTAGAGACATCAAAAAATATTTATACGTCACCTGTCACCAATCTCGCATTCTGATTGGTCGAGAGCCCTGCAGATACACAGGCGTATTTTTCACCAACAGCCGTACTTTTGCTTGTTGTATCACGTGATCACTGCACGTCCCCTTGTAAACAAATCTAACAGACAACTAGAAATACAGCTATAGCCAGCATTTCCAATGCCAAATTTGTTGTCAACCGAACAAAATATCACCGTTGTATAAAGTGTAACAAGTCTTTGAACTGTACTTTTCATGTTACAGGGAAAAAGCCAAAAATTCCACACAGAACGGCGAAAGTCCAGTGACGGCGAACTCGCGGTCGTCACGCGATCGTAAACATACATTCCTAAATTTATGAAGGATATGAAAATTACCACCACAGAGGGTTCAGTTTTTGCCTAACTAGAACAAGAAAGCATATCACGAACATTTTTGTACATTTAATGGAATACAGTACGCAAAACAAAGACGCACTCATTGTTCAGCTGATGGTTATAAGTTTGAATATATCGCTGAGTGATATGCAAATAGTAAACAATACGTCATACTACTGAGCAAACGCGCACTCTGATTGGATGATAAAGTTAAGGCTGACGTGTAAACAACCGCATTGCAGTTATCGGAGTGGTGCATGATACTACGCTCAACAGTATAACGCGGAAGTGATTTTATTTTAAAATGAAACAGCATTTTTAGACATTCAATAATTAATTAATCGTCGCAGGTGACGTATAAGTATGTTATTTGCCAAATACTGTTCCACATCTTGCTGCTCGAGTTAATTTTTCCGGTATAACGGCTCGCCTCCGGCTCTCCGTTATTACCGGAAAAATTACCTCTCGCAGCAAGATATGGAACGGTATTTGGCAAATAACATATACGTATAACCAGATTTAAACTGAATGCCTCCCGTAAGGGAATCGCTAATTATGCAAATAACTCATTAAACTAAAAAAAACTATGGTAACAGGCTTTGTTTTTTAGACAAGCGTGCTTTCTTAGGTTAATGTATGTAAGAGTGTATGATACTGCTTAATGCAGTCTTAAGATATAGCCTAATTACAGAAAATCATTAATTATACAAATTATTCATTAACACTGTAAGGTGTTTCAACTAACTTTATAGGACATACACAATTTGTTATGGTTAATGTATGTACTGAATTGTATTGAAATTGAAGCATGCAGTCGTAAGATATAGCCTATTTACCAAGAATCATTAATTATGCAAATTATTCATTAACACTGAAAGGTACACCAACAAGCTTTACGGGACATATGCAATTGTTATGGTTAACGTGTGTACTGAATTGTATTGGAATTGAAGTATGTATTCTTAAGATATAGCCTAATTACTTGTTCTGTGTCAATTTTATGCTGTTGTGGTTTTACCTTGTGAGAGATACCCTTTTAAATTGGTTTTGTGTAATTCTGTAATTTGTGTTTTGGGTTCTGTGTAAATTTTATGCTGATTGTGGTTTTACCTTGTAGAGTTTCCTTTTTAAATTGGATTCAATTGTATATGTTTTTTGTAACTCAGTGTAATTTGGCTATTGGCCACAATGGCTGAGATTAATAAACCATTATTATTATTATTATTATTACCAAACATAATTAATTATGCAAAATATTCATTAACGCTGTAAGATACATCAACGAATTTTATAGGACAAATGTATGTTGTTATGTTTAACGAATATACTAAATTATATTGAAATTGAAGTATGCAGTCTTAAGATATTGCATAATTAGTTGATTTCATTAATATGCAAATTTCTCTAATTAAACATTAACAGATCTGGCTCAAAACCTAATCAGGTCTAGCTATTATCCTAAAGATTATATTTCCCAAATTTCATTACAATTGAGCCAGCCGATTTTTAGAAAATGGTTTCACAGACAGACAGACAGACAGACAGACAGACAGACAGACAGGCATTCCCCTTTTAATACCTCCCGTACCCTTACGGGAGGTAATAAAATGAAATGAACACATACCTACCCCACCTATTTTTTTTTTTAAATTACGCCTAAAATAATAACATGCACACAAAATAGGAATTTGAGAGAGGATGAATATGTCTGACGCTCAACAAAAGAACACAGTACAGTAAATTCCCAGATTATAAGCCTAAAAAGAGATAGAGGGTTATTCTCATATCTGAACGTTATCATGAACTAAAACTAAATATATTAAAACTATGACAATTTTAATAATTAAATATTAAAACCTATAATGTTATATTCTGTACTCACTATTTCTCAAAACTTCAACATGTGGACAGTGTGTCTATCAAATTTCTTATTTTAAGGTGGCATATGGTCTAAACATTAGGCATAAATGAAAGAAAGGGGTGTTGACAAAATGTGTATAGATCATCTTTTCTGTCATAGCCGTATACGTAAATATTGCCTGTCTCCTTGGTAGGCTAAAACTTGTCGTTGATATTGTCAGAAATCTGTGTAATGTAGAAGTCAATAAAATGTACATAAATGACACATTGAGTTGATGGCTGTAACGGTGCAATGTAACAATCACAGCAATTTCAAGTCTATTTTAAATCGATACAATCGTTATTTAAAAAAAAAATCAAACATGTTTTTGTCATTATTAACGCTGCACTTGACTCGTTTATCACAACCTTCAAGCTTCTTAATATCAATCGATAGCTTTAACTAACAGATTGATTCGGAGGCTTCAGTAATTGGGCGTGAAACTAAAACACTGGTGAAATTGTACGGAATATGTTGTTCATCGGATGTCCCAGTGTTCGTTTAATCGCAGAGATTATAATTGGGTTGGCCAATGAAACAATTGTCTATGGACATCGACCTCGAGGTAAGTGTGTGTAATGTGAACCGTGCACTGTTGACTGTTTCCATCATACCCATCTGAAAATATTAAATGATGTAAGCTATTTTACATAAATCAAATTTGATGTTCTTTTGTAACAAATGGTTCATTTGCTTAATTCACTTGTGTTTTTATTTCATAACTTAAATTGGTCATGCACTCTTTTTGGCGAAGATTCGATACCTTAAATTAATTGTTAAATGTTAGTTCCAATGTCATTGCTATATTCTACGATTCAACCATCTATACAGTTCTCAACTATGCTAACACTGCCTTCTATAATATTTAATGGAATGAAGGATGCTAACCAAATATTACTTTGATTCTTACTGTGACTTTAATTAACATCAATCATAACCATCTTTTTACCAAGGAAGCACTGGGTGACACAACTAATTGTCAAGTACTACCATGAAAAAGGAAAACATGCAGTTGGTACAAATCAAACATTGTCAGCAATATCTACAAGATTTTGGGTAATTTGTGGACGAGAAGAAATTCGTGATTGGGAGAGGAAGTGTAATGGATGTCGACGGAAAAAGGCAAAGGCTGCTGGACAGGTAATGGCACCACTTCCGGAAATTAGGCTGATGAAGTCATTACGAGCATTCACACATACAGCTACAGATTATGGAGGTCCATTTATCACCGTTCAAGGTAGAGGTAAACGTAGAGAGAAGCGGTATCTATGTTTGTTTACGTGCCTAGCAACGAGAGCTGTCCATCTAGAAATGGCGTTTAGCATGGATACAGATTCATTTCTGAACGCCTTCTATAGGATGGTAAACCGAAGAGGTCTTCCCAAAGAGATGGTATCAGATAATGGTGGTAATTTCGTTGGAGCAGATAAGGAGCTGAGAGATTTGGTCATGAGGTTAGATAAGGACAAGGTCAAAAGGTCAACAGCTGATCAAGGAGTGAAATGGAACTTTAATCCCCCACTTGCTCCACATGTACACTTCGGAGGTGCACATGAAACAATGATAAAATCAGCAAAGAGAGCAATATATGCAATCTTAGGCAACTCAGACGTCACCGATGAAGAGTTGATGACAGCATTCACTGGAGCAGAAGCATTGATAAACTCTAGACCATTGACCTATCAATCTGCAAATCCACAGGACAATACGCCATTGACACCAAATCATTTTCTACATGGACAAATTGGTGGACAGTTTGCACCAGAATCTGTGGACACTACTGACTTCAGTCTCAAGAAAAGATGGAGACGAGTTCAAGAGTTGGTAAAACATTTTTGGCACCGATGGATGCGAGAATGGTTACCAGGACTTAGTGCAAGAAGAAAGTGGTTTCGCCCTGAGAGAGATATAAAAGTGGGTGATGTGGTATTGGTAATTTCGCCCGGGACATCACGTGGTAATTGGCCGCTTGGTAAAATTATCAATGTACAACCAGGGAGAGATGGACATGTAAGAGTGGTAAAAGTACAAGTTGGATGTGGTGTGATGGTCCGACCAATATCAAAAGTGTGCCCATTGGAATTGGATTGTGAATAAACTGTGATAATGGACAATGGACAATTGTAAAGTTGAACAGATTTTTTTGGCTTTTTTCTTTCTCTTTCAGCACCATTTTTGTTGGTATTGTTATCATTTTTTCGACATGCTTCCGCACTTCGAGGAGGAGGAGGATGGAGAAAAGACAATTAGAGACATTTGATTTATTCGTCTTTATGATTTACCTCAATTTGTAAATTTATTCGTTGGACAATTATCTACGTGAAGATGGCAGTGGAAAAGACTCCCTAAGTCACTAAAAATTGATTTCAAACGTACTCAAGACGATTATTTAAATTATGCACCAACCGGACTCTAAGTTTCAGTGTCGTTTGTATATGTTCAAGTATGAGATGTAAATTATGTTTATGTAAAACGATGGTTATGATTGATGTTAATTAAAGTCACAGTAAGAATCAAAGTAATATTTGGTTAGCATCCTTCATTCCAGCCTATACCTATCTTAAACGCGATCTAAACCGTCCTAGGAACATATGCAGAAAATTAGTTGATAATGAAACCTACGAACTATCTGTTAACTCTATATTGTATAAAGACAAAGCGTTTAAAACTGCTACAAAAATTGTCAAAGATCCAACACATGATAATCACATCCCCTACATACAGAACATGAATATCTCCTAAGTGGCCTTCGCCTCAGAGTACCACATGCACGTACAAACAGGTTTAAATTTAGCTTCGTGCCAAGATCAATTCAACTCATTAATCACACGTAAGCACTGACAAATGTATTTATTTGTATGTATTGCAATCTTTACTTTATAGATTTATTATTTGAGTAAATATTTAATCTATGTGGCTATGTAGTCCATGTCAATGCAAAGGAAAATGACGAATACAGTAATTTATACTACGGCTAGACCGACTATGCCAATCAGAGGCCTTGATTTTGGTTAGTTATATGGAGCCATAACCCACTCTTTCTTAGGGATGTGACCTATATATCTGTTTGAGCCAATCATGCCGTAGTAAAGTAAGATAGACAACTCGTTCGGTAGGGTTATGTGCCAAAAACTCGGGGCTACGCCCCCTCGTTTATTGGCACGTAACCCTCCCAAACTCGTTGACTATCTATTACTATTATTATTATTACATTGTTTTGAAAAGTTGGACCGGAAGTAGTGGAGGGCGACCTTTCTACGGCAACCCTGTGTAGGAGCTAGTTATTTTCCATGACGATTCCACTAAGCAGCATAGCCAATAATAGATTGTACCTTATAGACAAAACGGTAACCAAGGTTGTATGTCACTTGTTATCTATTAGGATCAGGTAATAACATGGAATCAGAGTTTTAATTGTGTGTGATTAGAATCGTATTCTATAGAGCTTTTACATTATGTGATATTTGATTGACGTATGCTTTTGTATATATGTCTTTGTGATGCTTGTGTTTTTAGGACCTGTGATGCCAAAAGGAAATTTTCCATATGTTTTTAACAAATGGACAATAAAGATTATTATTATTGAATCGTTCAATGTATTATTATATCGATGGTTATAACGTCGATCGATTATTTCATTTAGATATCACAATGGAAAAATAAAACTAATATAGTTTTAATATCAGTAGAAAAACGTGTATTTACTTTTAATAACTTTATAGATTATCATGCTAAAATAAAGGCATGAAGGACGCCTTTGAAGTCGAATGTGTACGTACCTCAGGTTTCTATGGAAATCAGGCGTGGCTAAGAAGAATTTATTTATCCAAAATTGTATTTGGACAACGAGTCAAGTCTGTAATATTATTATTATTTTCAAAGGAGTTGTTTTAATTTTTATGACCACGTTGTCAACAATAAAAATATGTTATTAACTAATTCGGGAAAGGCGGTAAGTAGAGGTAAGCTACGAACCATACATCATATACACATCGATTATGAAGTGCCCCACCATGTAGACAGGAAGTTAGGAGTGGAGTACTGACATAAGGAACAAACGTGCGTGACCTCTGGCCGGTTGACTGAAAAGATCTGAAAAGATGACATCATCGATCCTCTCATTGGGTACTTGTGCTGCCTTTCCCATTGATATGTCGCTGACTGGTACACTAACAGTACTTTTTTCTCATGTGTTTTCCTAAGGTGAAGGGGGGGGGGGGGGGGGGGCGGCAACATATAACTCGAGTGTGTACTATTTTAAATAGGAAAACCTATACAGCTCTCCGCCGAATCTTCATCGGTACTCGTTAGTTCCCCAGATATATTTGCACTTGCTAACATTTTTCGTGCCGTTCTATGTAAATCCATCAAGTCAAAATTAAATAAACATTCTACATGTGAGTACTGCTAATGATGGAAGGCTCTAAAATTTGATCATAAAGAAAGGAAGGAGGCTTTGAAAAAAGGAATAGTTTCTCCTCCGTTTCTCCGTAAATATTGCTCGTTCTCTTTAATTTAGTAGCTCAAAACTTGTTCTTGGAAATCTGTGTAATATAGAAGTCAAGAATACAAAGATGAGAATGGTGAGTTGTTGTAGAACGGCTGCTACCCCCATTGACTCGTACCACGTGTACCAATCACTGCACTGATATATTAAATCAATATCATCCTACAGGATATTAAAATCAATGTCGTCACTATTACTGCTGCAGTGAGAAAGTGTATCAAGACATCAAGTTACTTAATATCAGTCAACTGGATCAACAGGTTATTTAAAGAGTTTTTCAGTACATTTTTGTTAACCTATCGAATTGTACACTTGTCATCATGATGAACACTAGTGCAATTGTACGAAATATATTGCTCTTCAGACGTGCCAGGATTGTTTTATTTGCAGGGACGATAGTTTGGTTGTCGAACGAAATTCTTGTTCATGCATACATAGAGCGAGGTAAGTGTGTGATTTAGCAAAGATGATCTCTCTCACACTATTGATATTAGCAGAAAGTGGCCCCCAAACATGAAATATGCGTGTCTGTGTCTGAGTTTATCTATGTCTGTCTGACTCTCTGTCTGTCTATTCATCTATGTGTTTGGCTGTGTCTCTAACTATGTCTATGTCTATGTCTATGTCTCTGTCTGTCTGTGTGTCTCTATCTCTCTCTCTCTCTCTCTCTCTCTATATATATATATATATATATATATATATATATATATATATATATATATATATATATATATATATATACAGCATATACAATATGTCTATACTGGCGCACAGGAGCCGTTACACAGTGTTTCATGCTTTCGCAATCATCGGACGACTAACGGTACAGTCAGTGATGTTCTACTATAAAAGTTCAAAAATTCTAAGGTTCCATTTCACGTGATATGGGCGCCACAGTGGAAGTTTGTCAGTACATATCTATTTTGATGTCGGCATATTTGATATTAATTCAGATCGTTTGTTTAATAAATTGGATTTGTCAGCGTAGATGATACATAGCTTTTCTGCCAGACAGAGATCACATCGCTTTGAAACATTAGATTAGGATGGTGCGCGTGTGATGACAGACCAGTCGATGGTATACTCTTGACCTTTCCTTTTCAAGTTCCAGATATGTTTTGATAGCTCAGTACAGCTGTGATATCTCTCATTGGTGATGGATTGTTTCCGGTTTGCATGTCGAAGTTTGAAACTGTTATCCGTTAAACCAATATATTGCTTGTTGCTATTGTTACAAAGTATATAACTGTATTATAAACACAGTAATTGTATCTAGGTTACCCGACCGTGAGAGGTCTAATTGATTAATGAGATAGTAATACGAGCTAGGCCATGTTAATATTTGTAATTAAGTGAATGTTTCAAGTGTCACTACAAGTGATGAATCACAACTTTTAATGAATTCGGCTATAGTATAAAAGGATAATTTCAAGATAGTTTATCTCTTGTAGTTCATAAACACTTCCTATATATGGAAAAGAATTGAAGTTTACTGTAAACATGTTATTTACTAACCATATTTGTAATACGGAATGAAACTTTGAATTTGAATAAAATGTGAATGCTGGGTGTATGCAAGGATTCAACTGATACGGGAGAGAGTCCTGGCGGGGCGGAAGAGAGCAACACGTCTGGATTTACGGTGACTGATCTGCGTCGTAGTAGGAATACTACAGAGAACTAATTGTTTCTATCTAGTTTGAACTGCTGTAAGTGAAGGAAAACGAATCCAAAGCTCTCGTATTGTTGGTTTAAGCATACATCTTCTTCTCCAAAAGTAATATTTTGTGTGCTTGTGAGTTTATCCACTGAATGCGTATCCTGAGATTCTGGTACCTCTGAGATTGACTGTGTGCGTCTGAAGTTACAACTTGAATTTGGTCAATAACTATTAACACCAAAGACAAGTCGGTAACACTATCGTTGGTCTTAACATTGGCACTGTACACGATATTACTGGATTGGCATTTTCCTCCAATGGGGCACATGTCCTTAACTCGACAGTTGCAGGCTACACTCACTGCTTTTTTCTCTCTGGTTCCATTATCTTTTTATTGTGTGCTTTAACAATGGATGCCATGTTCCCCATGCAGCTATAGCTCACTTTGACGTTGCCTCTGTGAAATATTTTGTGCAGTTTAGAACCTCTAGGGAAGTGCTTGTCAATTAAGTGGAGGATCTAGGAATTGGTTACCGATGTTTGATTTTACCGTTTTACTATAAGATGGATTGAACCAGATGGTATTTCTTTGTCTATTTTTCCTCTTTACTTTATCGACACTTTTATTAGCTCCGCTGTCAGCGAAAGCTGAAAGCGTAGCTTTAGGTATAGGTGGGTATAGAGGTATAGAGAGTAGAGTGAATCATATGTGTCCGTCAAACTTTTATATTTTCACTATCTACTCTGAAAGTGACAGTCGGAATTCTTCGATATTTGGTGTGCATGTTCCCTGGGGGGAGGCTATTCAGATTTGTTCATGCCAAGTTGATCTGTGCCATTTTCAATTTTTTATGATTTTTTTTCCAAAAATGACATTTTCATCAACTCCTCATAAACTTAAAATCAGATTGCTTTGATATCTGGTGTGTTGATGCACAGGGGGTAGCTTACTTAGATTTGTTAATTTCAAGTCAGCACGTCTTCTCTTCTATTTTTTATGATTTTTTTTTTGAAATTTGAAAAAAAAATGAATATGTTAATGAGTATTATGACCGACGCCATATTGGAAATCAGTCCGCGAGACTTTAGGTAAAGTGTAACTTTTCAAAAGACACTATTGACGTCAAACAAGCAATGTAATATGTGCTATAGTCTTAATTCTACGCATTGTGCGCCCAAATGACAAATATTTGTTCGAAAAGGGGTTGTAAACTTCAAATCCAATTCTCCACCCACCCCTCCTACAGAATGGTTCATTCCAGTATTTGCACCTCATTATCATTGTGAGAAGTCTTCTATGCCTGAACTGAAGTGTATTGAACGATTTTTGACAGAGTCAGTCGTCAATAAAAACGATAATACTCTTTCTAAAATTACCACATTTTGAAAGGGAAAGTACTTTGTGGTTCATTTATGGAGTTTTGTTTTTGTACGATCAATATTGGTGGCAAAATTACAGCGTCAAAATTGCCGATGTGGTAATGCAGGACAATCCCAAGTACCCGGACCGGATGCACGAGGGACTAACCCAGAAGCAAGTCGTTGTCAGCCATACGTTACAGTGCAGTGGTAACATCGTCCGAGAAATCGCTGCGTTCAGTGTCATTATTCACAGAATTGTTGTTTTCGAGTGAAAACCCATCTTGAATTGTATAACTCTAACATGTCAAGTTATATTTTGAAAGTTGTATCGCTAGTTTGAGACGATTTTCTCACGTACTATCGGGGCTTACTTGGACCTTACTCCAGTTCATCGGGAAGTTTAGCCAGCCCGATAATTCTTTCTGGTTTAGTTTACAACACTTTTGATCCGCAGATTTTGTTGTTGTGATGAAAAGAAATTAAAAATTAAAAAAAAGATCACTTCAACCATTTCGTTGTGTTTTCTTTATGAAAGGTAATCGAACATGAACGAGTGTTACCACTGTAACCGGTACCAGGAGGGTCTATGCTGTAACGTATGGCAAGGGTTCGACATACACGTACACGCTGGTGGTCCGCTATCCCGCGAGTCTAGTAACTTTCTTTAAGGACCAGTAAAGGTTACTAAAATGCATCCGACGGGATAGTGACTTTTCGATAGGTATATTAGGGAGCTCAGAATTCAAACCACCGGCTATATGATGAATTCACGGTCATAGTAAAATTCATTTGATTTTTAATTTGGTATTTTGACCAACTCTGGTTGTCTATTCGCGATAAAATTACGATTAGTTTGGAAACGGGGTAGATTTTCTATGATTCCGTGTCATAAAAGCATGTGTTATGTAGTTTTCGAAAAGCACACCCGGTGGGAAAGTCGCCCAACAGGCGATCTCGCGCCATTGCTGTACTACGTGGCACTTTATTCTGGCGGGGTGTCTCTTGAAAACGGGAATAGCGAAGGATGAGCCAATCAAGTGAGACCTTTCAAATGTAGCTAATATTATAGCCAATAAAATTAGTTGTACGATGACATGTGTATAATAAGGGTAAGGCTGGCCTCTACACTGTAACATGTAAATAGTAAAGTTGAAATCTTTGTCGCATGAATTCGTATTTATGTACGGATGCGTAGTCTTTCTGAACAGTAATTTTTAGATCAGTTAGTATTTAAACTACGTTTCTGAGTTAATTATTCGGTAGGTTATTGACGAGCTCCCTTTGTAAAAACGCTGTACAAATTGGATGTAAGTGAAGCTCAATCATAAGGGTGAGGTTTTTTTTTTTTTTGTTTCTCATCTCCAATGGAATAGTCAGGCGGGTCGGGCGGGCGAAATAAAAAAAAAGGGGGGGCAAGAAAAAAAAATGTATTTTTTCAGTTCTATTCTCTGTCCTTTCTGTCCTGTTAGTCTCTATACAACTTCATTTCTCTTCTCTTTATTGATTTCCTTGTTACAAGTCTCTTTCCTTCATTTTAGCAAGGTTGACAAGTCTGTAGAACAACTTTGTAAGAAGATGATTAAATACTTATCATCCTGATGGGTGTATATCTGTAGCCATGAACTATTGTGTGATTTTATCAGGAGTACTAATACATTCGTCCTATTAATCAAAGTGGCATTGCCATCGCTAACAATGTTTTCAAGTTATCCAATTTGAACTTTAGTGTGTAACTTTTTGAAACACGTATGTGATTGTCACTGATCAGTGTGCTAGATGAATTTTCATTTATATAAACCATTACTTCTATGAAACATTTTTCTTCAGTGTGAACTTGTCAAAATAATCCACCAGATAACATGTCAAGCATTTCTAGAACTCAGAACCCCTTTGGGATTTACTGTTTAAAAGTAATTAAAAGTAATAATGTAAACATTGGAATGTCTTCAAAGGTCATACATGTCATGGGTCATGAAACGGCTATGGAGTCGGTCATTTCCCTGATAATACAACTGATTTAAAGCTAAAAACTGGTCAAGAAATTTGGAATGCAGTATGACTTTTACCAATTTTAAGCATAATTTTGAAAATGATGGAAATATTCTGAGCTATTATTGCATTGCAGCAAAATGTACCGCGTGACAGTATTAATTTTGAGCCCTGTCCCTCATCAAACCTCAATGGCTTCTGCCATGATGAAAGACACATGCTGCTCTGACGTAACAAAGGGGTTGGGTGGGTGGGTGGGTGAGAGGGGGGGGGGGTTAGACGGCAGTGTTCTGCCAAGGTTTCCAACAAGTGGGGACACAGGTCCCTTGGTTCCAAAAAGTGGTGTCATTTGACAGGGAGTGGGGTCAATTATTATTGTTTATGAAATATTCATATAAATTATCTCAGACCACTATAGAGATACTGTGGTCTGAGATATTCCATTACGTATAGACCATTACCTAACAACATAAAAAAATTCCATTCATAATAACAGTTCCCAGTAAGCTATTTTTTGAAAATAGTGTACTACACATTACACCTCAGAAAAAGAAGGCAATTAAGATTATGTAACTTTAAGTTATATATATATATATATATATATAACTCGGTGAGTATCAATCTGCTAAGACAGTGCTCTATACCGCAGTGGCAGAGCGTAATAGTTTTGGTAGTACTGGAACTCTTTCTTGGGTGTAACTCGGAGTTTCACGCATATTGCGATCATCAGACACTCTGATGATCGCAATATGCGTGAAACTCCGAGTTACACCCAAGAAAGAGTTCCAGTACTACCAAAACTATATATATATATATATATATATATATATATATATATATATATATATATATATATATATATATATATATATATATATATATATATATATATATATATATATATATATATATATATATATATATATATATATATAGGAAGTCAGTGGTAAGATTTGTCCGTAGTACAGTGCTCGATACGTCTGCACGCAGAGCGGAGTATATGTTGAGGGTAGAAGAAAATCAAGTCGGGTTTTTCGTCTCTACAAGCCTGTTTCGTGAGTAAAGAGTCACTCGTCAGGAGATGTTGATGTACATATATATATATATATGAATGATATATTGTTTAGAAGGATTGGACAGCCAGGTAGTCACAATTTTTAATCTGAATATCAATGAATAGCAGTGCTAAAATTTATAATTCCCTTTTTTCAGACAAGGACAATGACCAACTTCAAAATAAGTCACAGTGAACATATGATTGAATAAAAACTTTGAGAAATCCTAAACTTGTAACCACTTGTTTCATTTTTAAAATTGTTAGTACACTGCTGTGTTTATCATTCCCTCTTCAAATTCATGACATTTTGAAGAAAAAAAATCCCTGACTTTAAAAAGTACCAAATGTGAACGAAAAACTTACAAATAATAGTCAAACAAACTTTAAAATAATTTATTTTTTATTAATTAACCGTTACTGGCTGTGTATCATGATTTGGTCCTGCTATATCAAATGACAGCATAGTTACCTACCGTAAACTTGCAATGATACGGAAAGCTGACATTAGGTGTCCTTGAAACTCAGAACTTGAATCTTTAACTAAAACTATCAACAAAGTCAAAGTTGGGATGCTCTGTAAATATTACATTAATTTTTTTCTGATTTGCACAACAAGTTCGTTCTTCATGTCTGACCGGGCGCACATGCATCGGCCGTCTATAGTGGCCATGCCAGTGATTACGCATTGATTCAGTGCCCAACACATGTGTCACTAGCACTGTCAACATCATGCAACACGATCCCCTAACACAGCTTTTTCGGAATCAAAATACACATGTACTCATTTAATTTAACCCATCAACAAATGAAAATCACAACCTGTTCCATAAATTTGGTTCACGAAGGCGTCTGAGCTGTGGCATGGCAGATAGATGTTCCGGTAGCAAGTTCAGTGTTTCGCACACGTCAGTGATTAGGTCAGAGGTCACGACAGTGACAGTAGACAAAACACGTGACGAGAGACGTCCATTTCGACGTCTCATCTAATCCCTCTAATGTTTTAATTTGTAGATTAAGTTTATCAAAGTTGATCATTTTGTGGCATTTTTTATGTTAACAATAGAACTGCGCGTTGTCACTGTATCTTATATGATGTCAACAAAACTTTCCCTTACGCAGTCAGTATACTTCTTGTGGGATTCACGTTGAGTCAGAGCCTGGCCTGGTCCGGCCGTGGACTTAGATAATCTTGATGTCTGCCGTAAAATGAATGCGCCAAAGCGACGCAAGGTGGGAAAATTATTGCTTCATTTGTAATTTTAGGGGGCCAATGTCGCAAGGTCGTGGCCTCGGCAGAACTGGCCTAAGACGCCATGGGGAACCTTACAATTTTGCTGTGCTCAGGGGTCGGTCGGAAATAAAAAAACTTTTTTTTTTCTGATGTCGGAGCTGCAAATTAGGGTCGGTCGGGAGATGAGAAACAGAAAAATAAAAAGGGCCGCCCTAACAATGGTGGCTGTCAAAATCGAAGACGCAATTTGACCGTGTTGTTATTTCAGTGAGTTTATTCAGCAAGAAAACAACGTGTTCTATGTTTTTGTACTTCCTACATGATGTGATGATCGGTTTTTTTACCGGTACAACTTACAGCCTACAATGAAACTGCTAACTTAGTAACAGTGTACTAACACTGACATGATTCCGTGTTCCGTGTTCCGTGTTCCGTGTTCATGTTTTGGGGCACATTTCTAAATACGCGAAACCAGTTATTGAATGTGTAGTGGATATTGATATTCAGTTTGAAAAATTAAAATCCTGAACTTTATTTTGCGAACGGTTTTGTCATTTCTTAGTAATTATAGGGCCGACTGTATCACGTTTAACGTTTATGTCAACCCGGAAGTACATAGACACGAAAATAGACGAAGTGACTTGTACATGTAATTAGTAACAAAATTTTGCTGTAACTGCTGGTAACCTTCAAATTTATTTATTTTTATGTTGTAAATACATTCTAATATGCACTAAGGACATCACTATAAAGACTTGCTCCATGGGAAGGTAATTTTTTGTCTTTTAAAAATGCAATAGTTAGATCAATGTGTACCAGAAATGTTATGTAGTATTTAAGCTAGAAATAAGACCACATAACATCTTATTACTTCCCCCCCCCCCAATTAAGACAAACTACTAACAGAAAGCAACAAAAAAAGAGAAGAAGCTCCAAAACATAAAAAAGAATAAAATTACAGTAAGGAGTTGATGATGCACAAACAACTACAAAGAAATAGACAGTTCAATTACAACACACGGTTTGAAATAAATATGGGGTTTGGAAAAGTGAATTAGAAGTAGAGCAAAAACTAAGAGAGATGAAGAGCCTAAGTGAACAAGCGAAAGCACTTAAAGATAGGACCACCAATTTTTTTGCAGGACTACTACGTTATCAATTTTACTAGTCCTGTGGGATAGTGACTTTTTTACTCCAGTGTCGAACCCTGTTGGCTGAGAATGACTCTCTTTCGGGTACTTGGGGATTGTCGCCGTACGGAAACTAAGATGGCGATTAATACATTTCTTCCCTATATATATATCTACTACAACTAGTACAAGTTGAATGTTGTTGACTTGGTAAATTTGTTAGAAAATTGAAATTCAAATTGCCTCAAAATTATTTTAGATCCCTAGTTTATTTCATTCATCATTAAAATTTTCCAGGGTTAAAGCTGTAAGACACTGGAATTATTTATAGCCAACCTCAAAATCTTCTCTTTTTTTTCTTTTTCTTGTGTACATTTCCCAGTCATTTTTTTCTGAGATTTTGTGCAATTTTTCATAACAGTAGATTTTTGTTATAAAATGGTGACTATGGTATAAAAGTACAATACATTACCAACTTCTGTGTAAAATGTGTTTTATAGTGAGACATCATATGAAACCACTAACCACTTTATTGCATCGCTAAAACAAAACTGCATAGTGAAGAGCTGAAGAACTGAACCACTTCTACATGTCACCAAAATAAAAAATAAAATTTAAAAAAAAACAGCGGAGCTATTCTGACCGATAGGTCGCTTGTTGACATATGCCATACCTTCTTTATATCCGCTGTTTTTGAGTACTTCTGCGTAGACTGGGGCTGCGGAGTTAAACACACTTTCATCATATGCCGACATCAAAACAGATATGTACTGACCAAATTCCACTGTGGCGCCCATATCACGTGAAATGGAATCTTAGAATTTTTGAACTTTTATAGTAGAACATCACTGACTGTACCGTTAGTCGTCGGATGATTGCGAAAGCATGAAACACTGTAACGGCTCCTGTTTATCTTACTTGATACTGTTCTATTATTAGTAGTTATAATATATATATATATATATATATATATATATATATATATATATATATATATATATATATATATATATATATATATATATATCTGATACGAATTTTAACTAAGCAAAGTTGATATAAACGCCAAAGCAATGTAATAATCTAAATTATTTTAAATTGCTTACAATCAATCTCTACTTAAAACTTTCAGAATGTCCATGTGGCCAACATTTCTATGAAAGTGCATGTTACGAAGTCTTTCCTGACCAAGGGTATAGATATGGCGAAAGTCGCGCCCTATGCCGTAATAATCACCCGGACGGAGACCTTCCAGTGGTGAAGAAACTTGAAGATCAAGATTTTCTCATCAGTATCTTTGACCAAGCACAAGACTACTGGCTTGGATTTGAGGATCGAACCAGAACTGGAAATTACATATGGGTTGATAATTCCACTTTAGTTGAAACAGGGTACACAAATTGGAAGAGTCTTAGTGTGAGTGGGTCAGATGAATGTGCAATCATGAAATCATCCGACGACTATCAGTGGGATAGTGTGGGATGTGATACGAACCGACGTTATGTTTGCGTTTACCCAGGTAAAGTACATTTGTTTATCGTTATGTGTATCATGTGCATGTACCCATTTCTAGTACTTGTGTTAATCGTTATGTGTGCATGTACCCAGGTAAAATACATGAATTACTTCGTTATGTATGCATGCACCCATTTAGAGTTCATGTGTTTATCAGTATGTGTGAGTACATGTATTATCATGTGTACTGTGCATGTGGTTGAGTACATTATTTTGTTCATCGTTATTTGAACATGTTAACTTCGTCTTTAATAAAAAAAAAGTGCAGAGTTCCTGCGTACATCACATTCTCTTTTCTTGACTGCATTTACTTTTGATGGGTTCTTATGTGGCGGTCGACTATGTCAATTTTCGCCTCCGCACATCACCTTTTCAAAATGTTATCGACGTTAGTCCTTATTTATAGATCTTTACAGCAACCAACTATTTTAGCTTCTTATTTTTGTCGTCTGCCATGAAGACGTCTTGTTATATTTCATATGAACTACGCAAAATATTACAACTTTAAAAATTACAACTTTGACTTTTTACAACAGTCAGATATTTTGGCAATTTTATCGGTTTAAAAGATAAGAAGTATTCATTGATGAATATTATCTTAATGTAGATATTCAGGAAGCCTATGATGAAATCACTACTGTCCAAATATGGGCATTTGCCCATATTGGTCAAATATGGACATTTAATGTCCAATTATGGGCATTTACCCATATTTGGCAAATATGGGCATTTAATGTCCAAATATGGGCATTCAATGTCCAAATATGGGCATTTACCCAGGTTTATTTTGGACCAGGTTATTCTGCATGGTGTGAGGAGAGCAGTTGTCATACTTAATCTTCAGGTACAAACGCCATTGTCAGTCATATATACTATATTACAAGAACTTTGACAATATGAACTATTCTTATTCTTGTATTTGTTGCTGTGAACAGCATCACCTACAGCTGTCCTACAAGGTAATCTACAATTTCCTATCCATTATTTCAAACTCATAGTCGATAGTTGTAGTAACACATCAGTACCTCTGTGACAACGTCTTGTTTCACTATCTTGTTGAATTCGCAGCATTTCACTGTCGTGTTTTTTCTTCTGATTTTGTTATTTTGTGATAGAAACGCTGCGTTCACAACATAATCTTCTTACACACCAATGTACTGAAACAAACTAAACAACAGAGTTCACTAGCACGCACAAATCATAGTCACATTTCTTGCAAATTTATTTTCTTTTCTTTTCGACGCATATTCTTATAATTAGTATGTTTGTCATTCATTTACTCCAGTGGTTTCTGTTAAATCCTATTTTGTTCATGAACTTTAACTATTCCGATGCAGTCACCTTAAATCAAGTATGCTGAGGGAGACTTCAGTAATTACAAGGGGGGGGGCAGATGAATGGGATAACATTTTATGTAACAGGCCGGGCCAGATTCCCCCCCCCCCTCCCCACCTTTCTCATTTGTAATTACTGAATACTCCCTAATTCAAATGATTTTAAATTGCTCACTAATCAAATATCATGTATTCAAAACTTACAGAATGTCCATGTGGACTACATTTCTATGAAGGTGCATGCTACGACGTGTTCCCTGAGAAAGCATATGACTATTATGAATCTCGATCCCTATGCCGTGGTAATTACCCAGGTGGAGACCTTCCAATCGTGAGGAAAGTTGAAGATCAAGATTTTCTCGTCAGTATATTTCGAGAAGATAAAGAATATTGGCTTGGATTTGCGGATCCGAGTAAAACTGGAAATTATATATGGGTTGATAACACCACTTTAGTTGAAACAGGATACACAAATTGGAAAAGTGTTAGTGAGAGTGGGTCCGATGACTGTGCCATCATGAAACAATCGGATGACTACCAATGGAGTAGTGTAGGATGTACAACACATCGGGAATATGTTTGTGTGTACCCAGGTAGAGTAAATGTGTTTATCATTATGTGTGCATGTAAGCAGGTAGCATACATCATTACATGTGTGCACATAATACGTAGTGTACTCATATTTATCATGTGTTACATGAACCCAGGTGGAGCGTACATATATTTCTCATTATTATGTGTTTTTTGTCCCAAAGTAGAATACACTCTATTTATATGTGCATGTACCCAGGTAAATTAAAGTACATATGTTTATTATGTGTGCATGTATCCAGGTAGAGTATGTGTATTATATGTGCAGGTACCCAAGTAAAGTCGCGTGATTACCATTGTGTTTGCATGTACTCACAGGTGGTAGGGACGTGTTTATCGTTGTTTGCATGTACCCATGTCAGATCTAATATATTTATGCACGCACTTGGATAAAGTGCCAGTGTCTATCGTTAAGTGTGCATACACCCAGGTAGTGTGTTTATCACTCTATTTGCATGTTCCAAGTACAACACAATTATTTAGCCATGTCTGAGGGGTTGTGTGCAGGTATGTGCTTTCCGTGTCCACATGTAGTTTTGTTTTCATTCACTTGTTTTATCATGTTTGATCACCTGGATCTGGGTAATCTAGTTTTTTGTGTAAAATCATGACAATTTATTATTCTACAAAGAAATTTATGAAAAAATCTTTTGATTCGAATTTAGCTCATCCACCCAGTCTTTCCAGTTAAGCATTTCTGGTGGAACTGACTCTTCTGGAGGTGGGTTAGACCTGATTGATCTAACCCGGTTTTGTCTAATAAAACGTGGACAGGGTGATTGACCTATCCACAGTGTTTAAATATTCAAGGGATGCAAAATGAATGCTAATTATTCTATACCGAGTATTATTTGAACTTTGATATTATGAACTATTTTTCTTTTCTTAAATACTGTGATATCGACAGCCTATACCATGACTACAATACCAGGTTTGTATACTGAAATTTCTACAAAATTTGTAAAAATTGGTCAAAGTATTGATCACTCACCAAACTGGGTTAATTGTTATAATTTCATGAACAATTTGTGTTGTTGGTTTTTTTTATAGCTTTTTGTCTTTGTTCTTTTTCTCACATAAATCAGCTGTTGCAGCTTGTAATGTGTGACATAAGAATAGACAGAGTTGTTGCGATGATATTGCTGTAAATATCTCTCGGGCTACGCCCTCGTAACATTTACAGACCATTATGCATTCCCAGACATGACATTGTCCATTAGTCGCTACATCAATAAAACGTACCTTCTTTGAGAAAACATATGCTCAGAGAACTCCGGCAGACACATTGTACATAAATATCCGCTTCTTCAAAAAGCAGAATTTGGTGACATAAACCACAATCTTAAATTATACGTGATGGTGCCACATGTGCAAAGAGTTTTAAAATAAATTTCAAATCGTTGAAGAGAACTCTAAAATCTTTCATGTTTAGGCTATTCGCCAAGTGGCTACGGTTAACAGTGCTTTATAGTAATACACACTTCGTTCAATCTCTCATACCATACGTCTAGATACTGAAGAGAATAGTGACAGAAATGCTGTTATTCGCCAAACTACTGTGAGAATGCCACATACAAGTCTATATACCAGTCTATAATCATTGGATTATTTTTGAACGGTACCCTACTAACCTACATGGTTACTAACAAACATATTCTTCAAAAAGATATTCAATTTTGATCAAATAATGAAGAGATTGTATGAATCTATCTTGACGAATTCTCACCAAGATTGTCCATAGACGCGGTATATATTTATCATGGTATCGTGCAGAATTATGTACCAAATTGTACATAAGTTGAAGCTTTTCCAATCTGTAGATATAGCCTAATTACTGCAATTATGCAAATGTGTCATTATTATTCATAGGATGTTTACCAAAATATGAACAATATACTGTTAACGTTCTTGTTGTTTCCATAAGAAAGATGTATAGCACGTTTCATTAGAATTGATGCAGTAGTTTTTGAGAAATTGTGTTCCCACAGACAGACAGACAGACAGACAGACACGCACGCACGCACGCACGCACGCACACACACACACTCATACATACATACATACATACATACATACATACATACATACATACATACATACATACATACATACATACATACATACATACATACATACATACATACATACATACATACATACGAATAAATCATGGCAATGATACTGTCCGTTTATCCCATGTTACTCATGTGGTATCATATAAATAGGCGTCTTTAATTTACTACACATTTAATGTGTATCAGTTGACATCAAAACACTCACAATGCAAACCTACCGGAACGCCATATTCAAGACTACTGATCACAGCGGGTAATTTCCGAAGTGTTGAATCCAATAACGCACATTGTTAAGATACAGGAAATTAAACTTGTTGGCTCTCAATTCATATTGTGTTCATGTTCATGTTATTGATACCTATGACAAGACATTTCCTGAAAAAAATACGATATTAAGCACACTTGAGGCAAGTATGAAGAAAGGGATATATACAACTAAGAGGTGTCCTTTTCACTATAGGCTTATATTGGATTTTAATTTCATTGCGTGACGTGTAGTAAAATATGAATGATGTTAGAGTTTCTTTCACTGCATAACAAAACAAATATATGTGTCTGCAGGCGCCAGAATGAAAGTAAATTATTTAAATGAGCACTTTGGCAATGAAAGAATATTATCTGTACCACAACGAAGGAACACATAACTGACAACATGGGTACCTGTAGCAATGATTTATCATATATATATTTTTTTATTTATCTATTTCACCAGAAATTGTACAAAGGGTGCATAACAGTCAAAACATTTTCTCTAGTCAACTGGTTTTGATTGTACTTGCATATGTTGACCTTCAATGAACTTAACGTGTCCTAGATTCGTCGATGTATTATCAGCCAAAATTAAAGTATTGATTCCACTATCACAATCACAGTGCTTTGTTTTCCGTTTGTAGATGCCGTAACTACCACCATGCAAACGACATCAACTGCAACTACAACCCTAACTACTGCCCTACCGACGACGACACCACCAGCAACTACTGCCCCAACTACTACCCTACCGATGACGACACCACCAGCAACTACTGCCCTACCGACGACGACACCACCAGCAACTACTGCCCCAACTACTACCCTACCGACGACGACACCACCAGCAACTACTGCCCCAACTACTGCCCTACAGACACCACCAGCAACTACTGCCCTACCGACGACACAACCAGCAACTACCGCCCTACCGACGACGACACCACCAGCAACTACTGCCCCACCGACGACACCACCAGCAACTACTGCCCCAACTACTGCCCCACCGACGACACCACCAGCAACTACTGCCCCAACTACTGCCCTACAGACAACGACACTTGCTTCAACTTTGACCCCAACAACTGTCATCGAGACAACAACGGAATCAACCACTCTAAAGATTACAACGCAATATGCTCCACTAACGGCTGTCCAGACTACAGAAATGCAGACAGTCACACAAGCTGAGAATGCCACAACCGCAACTAAAACTGCAACACCAACAGGCTCGACCCACCCAACATCACCATCTCCATCTACAGCAAGTGGAACGACAGCGGTTACTTTCGCCAAAGCCGATGCATGGTATAGTATCCCGTTACATGTTCGTCGTGTATTACCGTCATACACCATATCGATAGTACTGTGTATTACTATGAGTATCGTCGTGGTTCTTGACATTATACAACTTACAAAGATAAACTGTTCCTCAATAAAGACTTAATCACGTAGGTAAAACCTAGCACCACTTCAGCACGTGCATGAATTTAAATGCAATAATGAATCAAACCATTCAATTGAAACGTTGAGTGATCAGATGTTCTTCTCTCTTAGAATTTGTATTCGGACATCGGACTATATATCTTTTCAAAGTAGTTTTCATTGTATTAGGATATAATGCCAGCAATATAAAATATCTTTCATAAGCTATTAATTGGACCAGTTGGGGGGAGTAATGTTACCGTCTTTTCTTTCTCTTATGTGTCCCTTAGAGCGATCTCTCTTAACGTACAACTGTTTGGTTGCGTACAATATATGTGAGAGAGAGAGAGAGAGAGAGAGAGAGAGAGAGAGAGAGAGAGAGAGAGAGAGAGAGAGAGAGAGAGAGAGAGAGGGGGGGGGGGAGAGAGAGAGAGAGAGAATATGTATATTACAGATAAATGGGAGTCTCGTCAAATTATATACTCCGCATTTCTCTTATGTGTCCCTTAGAGAGATCTCTCTTAACGTACATCTGTTTGGTTGCGTACAATATATGAGAGAGAGAGAGAGAGAGAGAGAGAGAGAGAGAGAGAGAGAGAGAGAGAGAGAGAGAGAGAGAGAGAGAGAGAGAGAGAGAGAGAGAGAGAATATGTATTTACAGATAAATGGGAGTCTCGTCAAATTATATACTCCGCATATAGGCGTAAAAAGGAAATGAAACTGAACTGTACTTGTAAGCAGCAATAGAGACGGACAACCCTTCTATGTACTATTTTCAGAGTGCAATAAAGGTGACCTTACAATCTTGATCAATTCGTAGCTGACTCATTAATTGTAACCATCATGACAACAATTCATGTGTACATAGAGTAAAAGGATTTCCGTTGGACTTTTATCCAAAGATTTCAATATTGTGGTGTTTGACCTTTAGCCTTTGTTTATTACTGCAGAGAGGGTCAATTGTTATTACGGAATTCAGAAATCTTCCTCCTGTCCCAAAGAGACAATGTCAAACATTCAAAAAGTAGCGCGACAGCTTTTGATTTGTTTCTCTTTTTGATTGATCCGCATGATAGATTAGTGACGATGAGTGGGATGATTCGATAACATAAATATATAACATAAAGTCAATTTAATTAAAATAAATTCGCGACATGACCTCCAATTATTTTGGAATAAGTCTATAATACAGAGAGAGAGAGAGAGAGAGAGAGAGAGAGAGAGAGAGAGAGAGAGAGAGAGAGAGAGAGAGAGAGAGAGAGAGAGAGAGAGAGAGAGAGAGAGAGAGAGAGAGAGAGAGAGAGAGAGAGAGATGGCAACGGTATAACTCTACGTATATTTTGAGATTGCAATAAATACGACTTTGAAATCTTGGAGATATATATATATATATATATATATATATATATATATATATATATATATATATTGAGGGTAGAAGAAAATCAAGTCGGGTTTTTCGTCTCTACAAGCCTGTTTCGTGAGTAAATCACTCGTCAGGAGATGTTGGTGTACATCAACATCTCCTGACGAGTGATTTACTCACGAAACAGGCTTGTAGAGACGAAAAACCCGACTTGATTTTCTTCTACCCTCAACATATACTCCGCTCTGCGTGCAGACGTATCGAGCACTGTACTACGGACAAATCTTACCACTGACTTCCTATATATATATATATATATATATATATATATATATATATATATATATATATATATATATATATATATATATATATATATATATATATATATATATATATATATATATATATATATATTATATATATATTTGCTTCGCCCTCGTGTCGACGCTGTGAATATTGTTCGTTTCCTTAGTAGCCTAAAGCGTTTTGTTCTAATTCTCCAAATTAGCCCAATATAAAAGTCAACAAAATTTACAAAGATGACAGAATGAATAGATTTACATTGCATTGACTGATGGCATGTACCAATCACTGTAGTGTTAAATGGGGCGAATCGATACCACACCGTTATATTAAAATCAAACACAGTTTGTCAATACTATAGTACACTTGACAAACTCTTGACAGCTTCAAGTTTCTCAATATCGTTACGATCAACCGCTTCGATCAACATTTGGAGATTTCATTGATGTTCGTGAAACTATAACACTATAAAGTATTTATCGCTACAAACACTTGTACGAAATATGTTGTTCTTAAGATGTACCAGGATTTTCTCATTCGTAGCCATGATAATTTGGTTGTCCAACGACAAAATCGTCCTCCGAGTATATGGACAGACATACGGGAATGGAGGTAAGTGTGTGCGATGTGAACCAGATTACGGTTAACTTTTTTCATCAAATCCATCCAAACAGAGTTAAATAGTTTGGGTTTTCTTAAATAAAATGTACTTGTTGTCCTTTAGGACATTCGTTCCCCGTCATTTGTATTATATTTCACAGGAGCTTCAGGTGAATTTTTTTTTAAATCCTTTAGTTATTTTTGACACTTTATTGGCAAAGTTTGTTAATAAATCCCAATTATCAGGTAAAATCAGTGTTTAAAATGAAAACGATTGCCCATAACAAAAGTACCAGCAGTATTAAAGTAGCCATATGAATGAAGAGTGGATATCTATTTTGGAGTTTTAATTTTTAAAACAATTTT
Source organism: Glandiceps talaboti (assembly GCF_964340395.1). Taxonomy (NCBI): domain Eukaryota; kingdom Metazoa; phylum Hemichordata; class Enteropneusta; family Spengelidae; genus Glandiceps; species Glandiceps talaboti. The sequence continues at coordinate 13,446,987 of NC_135566.1, read as the reverse complement.
ATCAGGGCTTCGTACTTGAACAATCAATGTGAAACAACTCGTGCCAAGTCCTTATCAAAACTTCTGATCAGCAAGACGTAGTAAAAGTATAAACTGCATACGAGATGTATGTTATATAACTGAACATAGACTTTATTTATCAATGCCCTGAGTTCGGCCTCACGGCCTCACTGCCTCACTCCAAAGCCAGAACCAGGAGATGCTTACAGCTCCACTGTCAAAATCCAAGTCCTTCAAAATATGCGACGCTATGGTCGCTACAAAATTGAATCACAATAAGTCACGCATAGGAGATGAGCTCCGTAAAATAACAATAGGTCATGCATAATTATGAGCGTCATGGAAATGAAACAAAGGACACTAAACTTTAATTTAAATGACATTTCCAGACATACGATATAAGTACCTATTGTCTTGACACCAATGTGAGCTATTGCGATAAAAGATATTCATTACTCTAACAAGGTGTTTGGCGACATGTATAAACAGCGTCATGTCAGAATCCAAACACAGTAATTACAAATTCATGATCAAGTTTGCAGCTCAATAAATGACAACAGATTAAATTAGTGTGTAAAATCTTTGTTATTGTACATACAATATTTTTTAGCTTTTTGCAATTAAATGTATTGCAGACGCAGACAAAACCATTTTATCATGTCTTTCTACTTGACAATTTAATGTGAAACAACATAAACAAAGTCTTTGTTGGTAACTCGATACATTTTTTTAAACTTTGTAAAAATGTGAAAAGTTTGTTATTGTACGTACAATAACAAACATTTTCCACTTTTATTAATATTTTGCAATATATTGAGTTACAAACAAGGACTTGGCACATGTTATTTCGCATTAATTTTTCAACTAGGAAGCCATGATAAAAAAAAAACATTTTACGAATTAAAAACGCAAAGTTAACACCTAATCCTCATCCATATGGCCATTTAACAAGTCGTGTCGATCAGAACTTTTGTGATCATTACATTTCAGAACTGTTGTGATCATTTCGTTTCGTTCTTGTTCTAGCATGCCCATACAATCATTATCAGTATGGCAGTCACTGCTACAAAATTCATGGTAACGGCGATGATGATATTGAATCACGCGCTGAGTGCCAGTACATGTGCCAAAGTCATGGCGGCCATCTTGCAGTCGTACATAACCCACAAGTTCAAGCATTTCTCGCCACCATTTTGAGTACCAGCGGAAGTTACTGGATTGGTTTATATGACAGCACAAGCACCGGTACCAGTTTTGTCTGGGAAGATGGTACAGCTCTTACGACTACATCTTATACTAACTGGTACGGTACCGAGCCTAGCTCAAATAGATGTGTACTAATGAAAGGTAGTTATAATTTCCAATGGGATGCCACCGGTTGCGATAGAGAAGGGGTGAAGTTTGTTTGTCAATACCCAGGTACGTATACATACTTTACTATATACGTATATATTTTCATTACACACTTTATGAGTGACTTTTGTACACGCTAAATCATACTGGACACGTAACTTACTGATTGATTTATTGGTTACCAATACGTTTTTGTTTGTTTGTTTGTTTGTTTGTTTGTTTATTTGTTTATTTGTTTGTGTGTTTGACTATGTAATCTTGCAACAGGTTATATTTAGTTTGGAGAACGATGTTTAAGCACTGAAATGGTTTCTGTATATGAAACATTGATAGATAAATAAATAAATAAACAACGTCAACATTTATCCATCATAACATAAAAAAGAAAGTGTCCGAAGTTGAAGTATGACATCATTCACTGATTTAATCAATAGCATAGTTACATGTTGGTATCTTTCCAATAGCTGAGAGAGGGGGACAGACACACACACACACACATACATACATACACATACACATACACATACACATACACATACACATACACAGGTAGATCAGTTCTTTCTATTTTCTATTTTCTAACATATTATTAAGATAATTTGACAAAATATGAAATGCTAGGAGCTTATTTGGTTTATTTTAGGTTGATAACTAATCTAATTTCCATATTCGATGTGTGATTGTTTGAGTGTAAAGGTATATATTGTAAATCAACTTCCGTCATATTATACGTTTGAGTATATGTGGCTTACTTGGACAAAGCACTTACTAAGTTATCTCCAACATATCGAATACAAATATGTATTTGAAAAAGAACAGTTACTTAATGGTGCGCCTCCCTGAAGAAATGTGTCATTGATTTCAATTGGTTTACATTCTAAAAAGCCTTAAGGAATTATAAAGATCACTTTCATGAATAGACTTTGAACCAAGGAGAAACATAGTAATGTACAAAGAGAACTACAACTTGGTTACTATGGTTTTTTTTTGGGATTATGCGCCACAGCAACATGGAACTAATGCGTATTTGTTGTCTTATTGCCAATATATAAACATCAATATACATGCAATTTACAGCAAATGAAATTGCTATATACAAATAAACAAACACAGTACACATACATACATACATACATACATACATACATACATACATACATACATACATATATACATGCGCACGCACGCGCGCACACACACACATGCACGCACGCATGCACACATACATACATGCACACATACATACATACATACATACATACATACATACATACATACATACATACACACACACACACACGCGCGCGCGCGCACGCACACACACACACACACACACACACACACACACACACACACACACACACATACCACAACATACTGACTATCAGCATCTCTGTTTCTATGCAGTAACAACTATTAGGATAAAAGCTTCCGCTGTAAAAGTATCCACTCTGTAACACATCCACATTGAGACTGCCAACAATCGTCCGAACATACCACATTTGAGTAGTAGCTAGTTTAGTTGGTACATGAATTAATGTACTGTAGTATCCATAGTAGTTTTTTAAGAAGTATACACCTGAGCTGTAAGCATTTCAATGAAATCAGGATACTAGTGATTTTATTAATCCGAAAAAGATGCATAAATATAATCACTAAATTCATTTATAACGGTCAAACATTTTCGACTTATCCAGCGACAATATTTTTTATCATTTAATATGAATATCAAACTATATTACATTTGTAAACGTCTTCGGGGCATCTATAGGCACTGGTGTTACTATTTAGACGACAAATTCTTTTGTATATATACGAATAGTAAGTAAATTTTTTGTGCAAAAATACAAATAATGCACTTCACAATTCATTGCTCTAGGTCCTCCAACTACAACATTGCCTCCCGAAACAACAACAACGCCGCTTACAACTACAACCCTGCAAACAACACTTCTTAGTACAACGCCAACGTCAACAGCATTGGAAACCTCGCCACCAGTTATAACCTTGCCTCCGCAGACAACAACCCAGCAATCGATACTACCTCCTCCTACAACCCTGCAAACAACGCTTCTTAATCTTAGTACAACGCCAACATCAACAATGGTTCCCACGACAACAGCATGGGAAACCTCGCCATCAGTTACAACCTTGCCTCCGCAGACAACAACCCAACATTCGATACTACCTCCTCCTACAACCCTGCTTACAACATTTCTTAGTACAACACCAACATCAACAATCGCTCCCAAGACAACAGCATTGGAAACCCCATCACCAGTTACAACCTTGCCTCCACAGACAACAACCAAACATTCGACACTACATGTACCTCCGACTGCAACCCTGCTTACAACGCTTCTTAGTACAACGCCAACGTCAACAATCGCTCCCAAGACAACAGCATTGGAAACCTCATCACTAGTTACAACCTTACCTCCACAGACAACAACCAAACATTCGACACTACATGTACCTCCGACTGCAACCCTGCAAACAACACTTCCTAATACAACACCAACGTCAACAATGGTTCCTACGACAACAGCATTGGACACCTCGCCACCAGTTACAACCTTGCCTCCACAGACAACAACCCAGCAATCGACACTGCCTCCAACCACAACTGTGCAAACAACACTTTCCAGTACTATGACGTCACCAGCATTATCCCAACAAAGTACAAATGAAAGGAGTACGGTTGGTGCACTAGATTCAACAAGTAAGTAATTTGCATATATCATACTATTTGGTCATGATAACGATTCATGCTTCACATGAAGAAAAGTGTCGACAAATACAACCACTGAATAATATCGACACATTATATTGTATTTTCTATTCGATGGGATGAAAGCAAAGTAATTTAAGTCGATTATTCACAATATTGTTTCTAAAGTTGTAATCACATTATGACAGCACCACTCTCATCTACATGTGTCTTTGACGAATTTCTGACTAGCGTTTTTAAAATACAATGTTTTGCATTTTGAATACCTTGAGATTTTCTACGACTCAAAGATGTACAACGAAAATCACGAAACCTGAAAGAAAATTGTCACCTGGCCAAAAAAAAAATCTTACATACTAGCATTGCTATATTTTATCAATTGGCTCATAGTTATTCTTTAATCGTCTTGAGTGACAAACATCTTAACAATATTATTCAACTTCTATGTGCGAGTTACCAGTTACATGTACAAGGACAACACATGAAGGTAAAGTTTAAACCTAATGTTTGGTGTGTTCATTCTGATATGTTTTTGAGAGTCAATTCATGATGAAATGTAACAACTGTACTTCATTTTTTGTCGCACCAGACGATAACACTGACTACAGCAGCAAACAAACAAACAACTCTGACTCCAAGAACAACCCAACAACAAACAACACTGACTCCAAAAACCCAACATTGATTATTACAACTCCAGTATTGACAACATCCAACACAAACACATAGACAACTTGACCACCCATGACTACGAAACGACTCCCAGCTTCATGCACCATATAATTTAAACGAAAGATAATCACGAGAACGAGGGCTCGGCTAACTTTACTTTAGAATGTTCAAGTTACTCGTATTTGATTCAAACAACATATAGATTTGAACTGTATGAATAGCCTATACTGTCTCTGTAATACAATGTGATTTTGGAAAAGCCAATCTCTCTTCTCCATTACAGGCACTGAGACACCCTGGCAAGAAATGTTATATTCGTCATCAACATCTTCATCCACCTTGCTATCTGCCTCCTCCCCTCCTCCTTCCACCATACCAGATGCAATCACCGGATCAACAAACCTGGCATCAAATGCAACACTGTCGCCTACACCATCATCCAACGTTACAATGAATAGTTCAACAACAGCTATCCCGAACACAGCCGATAATAACACCCATGTTGGTAACATTTCAACATTGCCCTCAACGTCAACAGACGCTACACACAAAGCCTCAGCACCATTACCTGATAGCCAAACCTATAGAATCACAACTGAAGCAGACGAACGGAAGAAACCATTGATTAGTGAAGCGTTACAACGACAACTACCATCTTATACAATTGGTTTTGTGCTTTTAGCACTAGTAACCTTCTTAGTTGTGTTTGATCTTTACCAGTTCATGAAGGGAAAATTGAAGCAAGCGAACACCAAACTGAATACTGGAAACAAGACATCCGCAAAGACGGTAAAGAAAAAAGGACAAAATGGTCGCCCACGAATTCAAAAGAATAAAGGTACAAGTAGATTACCTAATCGTGAAGAGGTGTTGACTTTGGTGGATTCTTATCTGAATATGCAAAAGAAGGCAAACAGTGTGAACCAATATTACCCTGTAAATGACTTGCCTTGAGTTGTCTACCTTACACATTTAAATATGACATCAAAACTAAATCTTTACCATCAAATGAATTCATAAAGTTGACATATATATTTCTTTGCACCTACATCCATGATGCAATTGTAGCAGTGTTTTCTGACCTGAAAAAAATAATAATATGTTACGTAGATTTCTCAGTCATTTGAAAATAACTGTTCAAAAACGTTATCGGTTGCTCAATTTGGTTAAGATGACTTGCCTATATTCAAAATAACAGAGTTCTATAATTTGCAGAGAACTAAAGTATTTTTATCTTCAAATTGAAGTGAAAATGATACTGCATGTATTTTCGGTTATATATACTTGAAAAGCAGGTAAATCCTACTACACGTAGTGCATGTATTAACTCACTCTTGTTATTTTAACATGTACTGTAGTATTTTAAAATTTTGTGTGCAAATAGGGGAATTGTTTATGAAACCACATACATTGAAATCGTTTCCTTATAGGTTAAGGGTTATTAAACCAGCATTAAGATTGTATTCAAAATAAATAAATTAATTAATTAATTAAATGTGATGTAAGTGATAACGGCAATTAAATGATGATGATGATGATGATGATGATGATGATGATGATGATGATGATGATATATTTGAGATGTAATGTGTTGATTGCGAATATTTTTATGTTTGTCCTTCTCTTTACTTCAAGTCAATCGTGACTTGCATGTTTTACCTTCCACGCAATGTGTATGCACTCCTTTAGACCCTGTATCATAATCATTTGTACTGAAATGTAACACTGTTTTTCGTCGAACCGGATGACAATGTTTCTACTCACCTGATTTCCATTGTATATTGGCCATGGATGGTTGTACAAGCCTAAATTACAGTGCCTAGTAACGTTTAATGCATTATTGATTACAACTTGTGAATTAGAAACATGCTTAAACCATAACTGAGCCGAATTTGGAAGAAAGTATTACAATGAAGAAATTACGTCATTTCCTTTTGACACTTCAAAACACTCTACACCACTCGACTAAGGTTCACACACAATAACTAGTCAGGGCGTAATTACAAGCATCACTACATCGATCACACAACATTATACGCTCTTAATAGCCTCCTCCAATATTTACACGTAGCTTCGGGAAACAACCGGTGGGTAAAGTGCCTCGGGAATATAATCAGTGACACGTGACCAAGGTGGTCACATTGAATACATAAGGATGTGAATGTGGTTGATTTTGAATTCCGCAGCAAAACGTAGATATGTGTCGAACGAACTGCTTTCATTTTGAAGAGATGCCACGGAGACTAAAAAGGAGTTTGATCCTGGTGCTGGCCTTATTACGAGAAGGTAGGTTTAATTATTTTCTCAAGCGAAAGATTTCCACTCTTGGTATTTCCATGTATAAAATCGGTGACATATAAATCGTGTAGGTGCATACAAATCGCTGTCATTTTATCATCAACACGAGATAAACAACAGAACATCTTTCGGGGGTTAATTCATTTTGTTTTCTCTTTAATTTTCTTTAAATATTCAGTTTTGGTTCATTTTTTTTCTCTTCATCTATAAATGATCACAAACACAATCACTGTAAATATAGTATATCTACATTGTACTCGTTTATTGCAAAAGATGATTACTGTTAAATAAAAACGTATGCGTTGAATCTGACGTTAAAACATCTATAAGCCTTACACGCACATATTATGTTAATAGTTGGTGGTATTTACGTGTTTCTACTCGTTTTGGATTTTTTGGCACTGTTCTCTTTATTTATTATCTTTTTTATTATCTCTCTCTCTATCTCCCTCTCTGTCTGTCTGTCTGTATGTCTGTCTCTGTCTCGCTGTCTCTGTCTCTCTCTCACTCTCTCTCCCTCCCTTTCTCTCTCTCTCTCCCTCTCTCTCTCTCCCTCTCTCTCTCTCTCTCTCTCTCTCGCTCTCTCTCTTTCTCTCTCTCTCCCTCTCTCGCTGGGGAGAACATACCTTAGTGTTTTCTCATCACATTGTACTGACCACGCCGACTTTGATTGTAATATAATGAAATCCAACTACACAGGAAAGAAAAACAAACATAAGAGAAAATTTGCCAGTTTTGCAGACATCAGCGACAAGTATAGCCGAACGGGGTTTTTTTTCCATTTCCATGTCTAGTTAGTTGTGTTATATTTTTTATACAACCTGTTGATTTAGTTGAACACATTTAAAGTATTTTTAATGTAAGTTTTTTAAATACCTTTCCATTTTTCAGTGCATTTACAACAGTCTCTATACGAGGGCGAGCTGTACGAGGTGTTCGAGGGAAGTTTGAACGACTACACAGCTGCAAGGACAAGTTGTCAAGATGCGAATGGTGACTTTCCAATTATACGAAAACAAGAAGACCGGGATTTCCTCCTTGGCATCATCAATACCGAGTATGACTATTGGCTTGGATTACGCGATACAGCATCAAACGGAAATTTCCAATGGGTTGATGGGTCGTCTGTGACCTACAGTGACTGGTTTGGAGCACCTACAGAGCAGTGTGCGATTATGAAACGTGGAAAGGCGTATCAATGGATTGGAGTACAGTGTACATTGAAAACGGCCCATATTTGTAGATATCCAGGTAATAGTACTAACTGTGATATAATACTACCAAACCAGAGTGACTACAGCATTTCAATTTTCGGCAGCACCATGTTTTCACGACTCACACAACATTTTTTGTTACATTTTACATAAAACAAAAATACAGACAAGGAAGATTCAAAAACAAAGTTGTTTATTTTCATCAACAGTGAGATAAAATGTAACATGTAATGGGCATGCGCGCTATCAGTGCCATCGTTTTGTTTTGTTTGTGTAAATTCTAAATCAAAAACGTTGTGAGAAATGTAAAAATATCCTGCCACCTTTATGAAACGCTATAATCTCTCTGATTTTGTAGTAACAGTCTGACAGTAATGAACCACAAGCATTTTATTCTGATCAGAAATTAATATTTCAGATGTAGAATCATCTACCAGGAGTAGTTGTTCAACACAAGGCTGCACAACAGATTTCCAGTTCCTGAATTATTGTTAAATTTAACCTCTGTAAACAGGGCGAGGGTATTTTGGGAACCTGTACAGTTTTGTTGAGGCCGTCAATTGTTATGTTTTATTGAAACTCTCCATCAAATGAATCATTATTATTGAGTCATTAACACTGATCCATGAGAGCTGGCCCTCACTGAACGTCTTGGGAGAAAAATCTATAAAACTTAAAGAATTATAAGCTGTATAGAGTTGGATGTAATAAATATCAGCAGAAAGATCACATCCCATAATAGGGGTGAAGGAAGACACTTGAAAAATGTGTTGGCATAATAATCATTTCTTGGTGATCAAATTCAAAAGTTTTTTTTATTTTAGTTAGTTTGCAATATCTACAAATCATCCTCAACATGATATTCATTATAATTATGTCGTGTGGAGTTGTTTATTTAGGGGATATGTTAATTTGCTATATATCATTTCCTTTGAGTCGTCATCACTGTCCAATAAAGAAATGTCTATTCTTGCTTCATTTTTTTAATTTTTTTTAAAACGACTCTTCTGTGTGTAACGTTACCTATAATGGCAGAGAGTTCAACCATGAAGTCTTCATTTGTATATAGATCCATTGACTTGATCAAAGTGTAGTAATGAAGTAATGGTCCCTCCGCAGGCATTGTGAATAGCAAAATGTGTTTCAAAGTAGGTTTTCCGGATGTCAGATTCTCTGGGTTTTTTTGTTTAATGCACTCTAACAGACTAATATCAACAAC